>NC_048571.1:76619795-76627295 GCF_013265735.2 Oncorhynchus mykiss | reverse complement strand
GTGTCTCTCTCTTTGTGTGTGTGTGTGTCACTCTCTGTGTGTGTGTGTGTGTGTGTCTCTTTGTGTGTGTGTGTGTGTCTCTCTCTTTGTGTGTGTGTGTGTGTGTGTCTCTGTGTATGTGTGTCTCTCTCTGTGTGTGTGTGTCTCTCTCTGTGTGTGTGTGTCTCTCTCTCTTTGTGTGTGTTTCTCTCTCTTTGTGTGTGTGTGTGTGTGTCTCTTTGTGTGTGTGTGTCTCTTTGTGTGTGTGTGTCTCTCTCTCTTTGTGTGTGTCTCTCTCTCTTTGTGTGTGTCTCTCTCTCTTTGTGTGTGTCTCTCTCTCTTTGTGTGTGTCTCTCTCTCTTTGTGTGTGTCTCTCTCTCTTTGTGTGTCTCTCTCTCTCTTTGTGTGTGTCTCTCTCTCTTTGTGTGTGTCTCTCTCTCTTTGTGTGTGTCTCTCTCTCTTTGTGTGTGTCTCAAATTCAAATTCAAATTCAAGCTGCTTTATTGGCATGAAAAACATTGTGTCAATATTGCCAAAGCAACAATGTATACAATATACATTGTAACAAAATTGTAAATGATAGCAAATAATAATATAAAATGGTGGTAAATAATAATACAAAAATAAATACAATAAAATGGTAACAGTCTACAGTAAACATTAATAATTATAGTAATAACAATAATAGTAATAATAAGTAAGTTACTGTTTACTATGCAGATGTTATTATTCAGTGTCCCTCAGGCTATGGCAGGAAAATACATATTTGGCTGCAAGAGGAGCCATTGCTCCTTCGCCCATGAGTATTCTTAGTTTTTCCTCTGGGTTCAATTTGTAAAAATGTGGAATATATGTAGTCATTTCTGTGAATAATATATCTCTTTGTGAGGAATATTTATCACAGTAAAGGAGAAAGTGCATCTCTGTCTCTACCTCCCCTGTCATGCAGTGACCACATACACGCTCTTCTTTGGGTAGCCATGTCTTTTTATGTCTGCCGGTTTCTATTGCCAATCGGTGGTCACTCAGCCTGTACTTGGTAAGGATCTGTCTCTGCTTCGTATCTCTGACAGAGTAGAGATAATCAGCCAATTCATATTCTCTGTTTAGGGTCAGATAGCAATTTAGTCGGCTTTGGGATTTTGTTTCGTTTTTCCAGTATTGTAAGTATGATTCCTTTGATTGGTTCATGATTTTGTTTATTGGAATTCTTTCTTTTGAAGCAGTGCTGGTGTCAGCTTGATTGGTGAGGTCCAACACCAGCTGACTGAGAGGGCTCGTTTCTGGGCTCAGCTCTTGGGCTTGAAGTGCTTTAAATTGCAGACTCGAATTTGGACTTGAATTTAGATGTAGCCAAAATTTTAATGATCTTTTCTGTATTTTCATTATTACTGGAAAACGGCCCAATTCTGCCCTACATGCATTAGTTGGTGTATTTCTCTGGACTTGTAGAATTTTCCGACAGAATTCTGCATGTAGGGTTTCAATTGGATGTTTGTCCCACATTTTAAAATCCAGTTTATTGAGTGGCCCCCAAACCTCACTTCCATAAAGTGCTATTGGTAGGATTACACTGTCAAATATTTTAGTCCAAATTCTAATTGGGATGTTGATTTTGAATAATTTCATTTTTATTGCATACATTGCTCTGCGGGCTTTTTCTTTGAGTGCCTTCACTGCCATATTAAAGTTTCCCGATGCAGATATGGTCAGACCAAGGTAGGTGTAATTTTTTGTGTGTTCAATTAAGGTGTTGTTCAGGGTGAATTTACATTTTTGTTTCTGACATCTGTTTTTTTTTTGGAAAATCATGATTTTAGTTTTTTGGAAATTTACTGCCAGGGCCCAATTATGGCAATATTGCTCCAGAATATTAATGTTTTGTTGAAGACCTTCTTTGGTTGGTGATAGAAGTACCAAGTCATCAGCATATAGCAGGTATTTCACCTCTGTGTCAAATAGTGTGAGTCCTGGGGCTGGAGATTGGTCCAACATGTCTGCTAATTCATTGATATAAATGTTGAAAAGATTTGGACTCAAATTGCAGCCTTGTCTCACACCTCGACATTGTGAAAAAAATTCTGTTCTTTGGTTTTTGATTTTTATTGCACACTTGTTTTCTGTGTACATACATTTTATTAAGTCATACACCTTACCACCAAGCCCACTTTGTAGAATTTTGTAGAATAGCCCTTCGTGCCAAATCGAATCAAATGCTTTTTTAAAGTCAATAAAGCAAGCAAAGATTTTGCCCTCTTTTTTTTGGTGGACGTGTTTATTAATTAGTGTGTGTAAGGTGTATATATGGTCAGTAGTGCGATGGTTAGGGAGAAAGCCAATTTGACATTTACTTATTACATTTTTTTCTTGAAGAAAGGTTTGAATTCTTGAATTCAAAATGCTACAGAAAATCTTTCCCAAGTTACTGTTGACGCAAATTCCCCTGTAATTATTGGGGTCTGATTTGTCTCCACTTTTGTGGATAGGGGAGATGAGCCCCTGGTTCCAGACATCAGGGAAGCAGCCAGAAGTTAAAACCATGTTGAACAATTTAAGCACAGCATTTTGCAACTCAGGTGTGCTGTTTTTCAGCATTTCATTTCTGATGTTGTCTACACCACAAGCCTTTTTTGATTTAATAGATTTTAGCTTTTCATTTAGTTCTTGTTGGGTTATTGGGTAATCTAATGGATTTTGGTTGTTTTTAATGACTGATTCCAGGATGTTCAATTTTTCTTTAATTTCTAATTGGTTCTGGTTTAAGTCTTTTTGTGGGATGTTTTTGTATAGATTATCAAAGTAAGTTTTCCAAATTCCTACATCTTGTATGGCTAATTCTTGTGGCTTTGTTGTGCTTAAATTGTTCCACATGTCCCAGAACTGATTTTGGTCAATTGCGTTTTCAATTTCATCAAGTGTCTTGTTGGTATAATTCAATTTCTTGCATTTCAGTGTTTGTTTATACTGTTTCAGAGTTTCAAAGTATTCATATCGTAGCTCTGGGTTGTTTTGCTGCTTATGTTTTTTGTTTGACATTTGTCTTAGGTGTTTTCTAATTGTTTTACATTCATTATCAAACCATTTGTCAGAAACATTTTGATTTTTGCTTCTGATGTTGCATTGCTTTGGTTTTCTCAAATTTGCTTTCGATGCTGCTTTTTGGAATATGCAGTTGATGTTTTGGGTAGCTGAATTGACACCATCTTTATTGTTTTGGTACTGTGAGTTATTGAAAAACTGTATAGAGTTCATCATTTCATTTGAGTTCAATGTTTCAATGAATGCCTCTGCACTGTTTGGAGCCCATCTGAACGATTGGTTTATGTTGTAAAGTTTATTGGGCTGTTTTTTTGAATGAATATTGCCGGTTAATTTCTTCAGAAACACGTTGATCTGACTGTGATCTGACAATGGTGTCTGTGGTCTGACAGTGAATGCACTAATGGAGGAGGGGTCAATGTCAGTGATGGCATAATCGACTACACTTGTCCCAAGAGCTGAGCAGTAAGTAAACTGACCTAAAGAGTCCCCTCTGATTCTACCATTAAGCATGTACAGGCCTAAGGCTCGACAGAGATGTACTAACTCTTTTCCATTTTTGTTCAGTATTTGGTCAGGACTGTTTCTATTATTTATAATAGGGCTACTGTACAAGGAGGGGTGTCCAAATATGTGGTGGTTACCTCCCGCATCAGTGTAGTCAGGCTCAGAACCTGTTCTTGCATTGAAATCTCCACAAAGAAGCACTTTACCCTGCGCCTGAAATGTAATGATTTCTGTCTGGAGATTGTCAAAAAACTGATCATCATAATATGATGAATCTGAAGGAGGAGCATAAGCTGCACATATGTATACATCATTGTCACAATAGATTGTACCTTTGTTAAGTTTTAGCCAAATGTGAGTGGTACCTTTTTTCATTTCATTCAGTGCTAAGTCCTGCTTATGCCAAATGATGATTCCACCTGAGTCTCGGCCCCGTTTAACATTTTTATGTTTGATTGATGGTAGTAAACTTTCTCTATAGCCTGAGGGACACTGAGTATCTATGTCTCCACGACACCATGTTTCCAGTAGGATTATGATGTCCTGTCCCTTGATGTTTTTAATCAATTCTGGATTAGTTGTTTTATAACCAAAATGTGAAGAGTATAGGCCCTGGATATTCCAAGAGCTGATAGTTAATGATCTCATTTATAATAAGTGATATTCACTGGTTTGAGTAAAGTACATCGAAAAAAACAAAAAAAATAAAATATGTATATATACATATATATACATACACATATACATATATATACATACATATATACACATATACATACATATATACATACACATACATATATATATATACATATATATATACATACACATACATATATACATACACATACATATACACACATACATACATACACACACACACACACACATACATACACACACACACACATACATACATACATATATATATACATATATATACACATACACATACATATATATATATATATATATATATATATATATATATATATATACACACATACATGCACATACACATATACACACATACATACATACATACACACACACGCGCACACACACACACACACACACACACCATTACATATAATAATTATTATAATACCGGTGTCAATACATTTAGGAATATTTGTAAACAAATGAATAAGAATGGAATAAGATTGCATTGTACTTATGTTATGTGCAATCTGCAACCCTGTGTGTTTGTGTGTGTGTGTGTGCGCGTGCGTGCCCGTGTGTGAATTAAAGGGACTGTCTAGCTCAGTAGTCTGCATATTAGTTGCAGTAGTTGGCGCACCTCTCCTATCTCTGATTGTTCTAGGGGTCTTCTGCCAGAGGTTACCTCAGCATATGTAGGCTGACGATCTAATTGATACATGGTGTGGACTGCATCATGTGGTCTACTTCCCTGAAGGGCAGTGTTCTGACCGACCCTGGAGTAGTGGTCAGAGCTGTGTTGTGATGGGCTGGGTCTAGTAGAGCTGTGTTGTGATGGGACAGGTCTAGTAGAGCTGTGTTGTGATGGGCCGGGTCTAGTAGAGCTGCGTTGTGATGGGCCGGGTCTAGTAGAGCTGTGTTGTGATGGGCCGGGTCTAGTAGAGCTGTGTTGTGATGGGCCGGGTCTAGTAGAGCTTTGTTGTGATGGGCCAGGTCTAGTAGAGCTGTGTTGTGATGGGCCAGGTCTAGTAGAGCTGTGTTGTGATGGGCCAGGTCTAGTAGAGCTTTGTTGTGATGGGCCAGGTCTAGTAGAGCTGTGTTGTGATGGGCCGGGTCTAGTAGAGCTGTGCTGTGTTGGGCCTGGTCTAGTAGAGCTGTGCTGTGTTGGGCCTGGTCTAGTAGAGCTGTGCTGTAATAAGCCATGTCTGGCTCTTTTCTCCTCGGGATGGTGGAGGTACTGTTGTTTCAGAAGGTGGGGCGTGGGACCTTTGTTGCTGGGGTGATGGGTGTGTGGGTCCCTGCCAAGTGTTGCATCTTTTAGGTCCTTGGCAAAGGTTCTGATACTGTCCTGATCAAGATGTATATTATCATATAAGTGTTGACATGTCAGAGTGGGGTGGTGAGCCGTTCTGACGTTGAGCAGTGAGGCACAGTCCACAGTGATCTGTTGATTTATTTTGTCGATCAACTTTTCTGGGAAGTCTTTTCTTGGTAGGAGGGTGGACACAACTATATTGGTTGTTGGGAACATAGCCTGTGCCCGTTCTGCCACTCTTCTCACTGCCCCAGATACATTTTCACCTTTGGCATGAAGGTCGTTTGTGCCAGTGTGGATGATGATGTTGTCAGGGGTGTCAATCCTGGTCTGACTGAGTAGCTGCATTGCACTCTCAGTTGTAGGACACCAGAACTTATACACCTGGTGTCTAGGGAATAATCTTTCCTGGACTAAGAACTTCCCATTTGAATCAATTAGAATTGCAGTTGTGGGTGATTGTCTGGGTGGAGCAGACTGGGAGGCTGGTATTCTGACCTGGGCTGGAGCAGACTGGGAGGCTGGTAGGTTAACCTGGGCTGGAGCAGACTGGGAGGCTGGTATTCTGACCTGGGCTGGAGCAGACTGGGAGGCTGGTAGGTTGACCTGGGCTGGAGCAGACTGGGAGGCTGGTAGGTTAACCTGGGCTGGAGCAGACTGGGAGGCTGGTATTCTGACCTGGGCTGGAGCAGACTGGGAGGCTGGTAGGTTGACCTGGGCTGGAGCAGACTGAGAGGCTGGTAGGTTGACCTGGGCTGGAGCAGACTGGTAGGCTGGTGCAGTGTCATCCGGCTGTGTAGTGGAGGCCATGCTGGTCTCAGGTTCTGCTTGTGTTGTACCAAGCTGGTGGACATGTTTTCTAGATGCAGAGGACACAATGACTCTCTGCCGGTTGAGGGTGTCAATGTACCTCTCTTTTTGTTCGAGCTCCTTTCTAGTTGTGCTCAGATGGTCTCTGAGGTCATCATTTGTCTGACTCAGCTTGTCCATTCTGCTTTCTAATTTAGCTATGGATGCTCTGCTCTCCTCCCTGAACTGTTTCATCTCTTCTTTGAGTTTCTGGACAGTGTCCTCCTCTTGAAGCTTCTTCTCTCTGAGTTCTATGACCTCTGCTTCGACTAGAGAGAGGGTGTTGTGGAAACGTTGCATAGCAGGTGTTCTTATTGAAATTGTCATGTCCTTGACTCTGTCTGCTGCAGGTGAGGTAGGTAAAGGGACGTTGAGGGCTTCCTGCTGGGTCACAGAGACCATTGGGGTCTGCTTTTCTCCATCTCCCTCCTTGACTTTTTCCTCATTTTCTGAGATGATGTCAGCGTCTTCTTTTAGGGTAGCAAACCTATTCTCAAAAGCCTGGAGGCTTGAATCATTGCCTTGTATCAATACAGTTCCATTATTATATAAGTTTACTGTTTGATATGTGTTGCTCTGGTCAGCTTCTTCAAAAATGCTGATCTGACATCCTTGGCTGATGCCCCTCTTTTTTGAGAAAGGGAAATGGTTGCAAATAACCTTTTTCCATATGTTCCCTCGATTGGTATTAAAAATTAAATTTGCTCTTGTTTTGTAACTGGTTAGATCTGCAAACAGGCATTCATGGTTCTGTCCCATCAACAAACCTTTGAAACTTTTCTTAGCTTTCTCTGTTTGGATGTCTGGTGGGTAAACAATTTCCATAGCAACGCTGGTGATGTTGGCTACAATGTTGCAATAGAAGTGCTGTTTCTTGTATAATGCTCTCTTGTTTCTTCAGAGGACTGTTTCACTTTGTTGTCCTTTTTTCTTTTCTTTTTTCTTCTGTCCTTATTTTGTCCTTATTTTGTCTTCCTTTCTTCTGTTAACTAGATATTTTTTTTGTTATTCTTTGTAAGCTAGCTAGCTTCTTCCAGGAGAGTCCCTAGCAACTGCTTAGCAACATGTAAACAATTCAGCTAACAATTCAGCTAGCTAAGATAACTGTATAATTTTATGAAAAATAGTTACTTTTTCGAAATCCTGTCTTT
>NC_048571.1:76394795-76612295 GCF_013265735.2 Oncorhynchus mykiss | reverse complement strand
CGTTTTCCAGACTCCTTCTCTTTCCAAAGGGGGGACACATTTCCATTTCAACTTGAACTGGCTGATAAATTGAGTGTCCCGAACAACGCTCGCAGGCGGCATAGACAAATAACATCTATCCATCTTGATTTGAAGGGAGAACGAGGGGAGAGAGAGAGGGACGAGGAGAGACAGCCAGCCAGACAGCATGCGGTCTCTGATTGTGAATTTCCATGTACACTGTGTCCCTCTTTCAGAATTAAAAGATGGGTTCTCGCTTCTCTTCTTATTCCTCTCTTCTTGTGCCCTTCTCTCTCTTCTCTCGCCCGTTTCCTGCCCTTTTCTCTCTCATTTCTTCCTTAAATTCACTCCCCTCTCCTCTAACTTGTTTACTGTATTCTCCTATCTTTCGCTCCACCCCCCCTTCTCCTTCTCTCATCCCTGTCTCTCTCTCCCAGTTGCCCGTCCCCCTCGGAGCGTCAGGCTCGCCTGGAGACTGTGAGGGAGGTGTTCCTGGCTGCCTACAGCTCCACCGTGGGCCTCAAGTCCAGCGCGCCCAGCCCCTCCGGTGCCATCTCAGGCCTCCTGGAGCAGTTTGCCCGTGGCGTGGGCCTCCGGGGCACCAACAGCATCGTCTAATCTAGGGTCAGGTCTCCCCACCCCAAATGTGAACTCCGGGCCCGTAATCATTGTATTCATAAAGTGTCTCAGAGTAGGAATGCTGATATAGGATCAGTTTTTCCTGTTAGATCATATGGACAGGAAGGCCTGATTCTAGATCAGCACTCCTACCGTGAGGCTCTGTGAATATGGGCCCTGACCCCCCCACCCCACCCCTCTCCCACTAAATCCCGTCCTATTGAATTGCGGTCCACAATCCGCATTCATCTCCATCAAGGGAAGATGCATCTCGTATGGACTCTAATAAAAATAAAAAGTGCCAAACTTTTCTACTCTATTCAGGGGTTGAAGTGTCCTTTTATATTTGTTGCTTTAAAAGTGTTTTTAATTATTTTTTTATATACATACACATCTCAAACATTACATACCCTGGGTTTATTTTGTTCTTTAATTTCTCTTTTAAAAATACATCTTTTTTTATTCATGCATTTCCAACTTTCTCCCTGGAGTTATTCCTTTTTTGTTTGGCATATTTTTTTGTCGATTCAGGGAGTGTCTCGGGGGGGTGGCAATGTCAGCCACACAATAAGAGACAGATGACCATTGTACTTTAACGTATGGAGCATTTTTCTTATGGATTCGGTGCTATGAGTGTGGTCAGAGTAAAATTGACTTGTTACATGCAGAGCATTCAAAGCTTATGTGGAGTTATTTCTTTTCTGTTTTTAAAGTAATTATTTTGGATTTAACGTGCCGATCCGTCCTAAATCGAAGACACCACACTTCTCTGTAGTGAACGAACACTCAAAAAAATCTGCTATTCAGTGCCGAATCAGAAGCTGCTATTCAGTGCCGAATCAGAAGCTGCTATTCAGTGCCGAATCAGAAGCTGCTATTCAGTGCCGAATCAGAAGCTGCTATTCCGTGCCGAATCAGAAGCTGCTATTCAGTGCCGAATCAGAAGCTGCTATTCAGTGCCGAATCAGAAGCTGCTATTCAGTGCCGAATCAAAAGGAAGCTTTACCCTATAATTGTAGTGCGTGTACTGTGGTTGTCAACAAACAGCACTAGCTAAGTGTGTCAGGGCAATAGAAACATGCTGTTTCTGTTTGGCATAGAAAAGTCATATCAAGCTGGATGTAGCTTAATTCTGTAGAATTGAATATGTTGAATCCTATCAGCCTATTTTTGAATTGGTTACTGGTTTTTAATAATTAGACTTAAGGTCTGTTAAGTCACTTTTATGTGCAGAAATTTAAACAAAGAAATGTTGTGTTGTTGCCATACAAAACATTTTCACATGGTCTTCTACACACCATCATTAGACTGGTCCCAGACCTGTTTGTGCTGTCATGCTGACTCCTACGGTTGTGGCGTGAACAGATCCAGGTGACACCATTACCTGGGCTTCAGACCACATACCAGAAGCCAGGCCTATTAGTTGGCTGCGTTGAAAGTTCTTTAAAAGTCCTTCACAAGGTTTAGATTTGAGCCCACTTCTGACAGCTATTCGTATGCTCAGTCACTTCATCTCTCAACTTTTTTTCTCTCAGTTGTGCGACATGATGGCTCCGAGCCACCCTGCTATCAGCCTTTTATCATTTTATGTACTTTGTGGCTGCGTTCCAGACCGACTACCTTGCAGTCGGCTCGCAACACCTGGATAGGTGTTAAACATATAATCTTACTGCATCAGATCTAGCAATCTGAAACCTGACTGTGCAGTCAAAGACATGGCACAGAACCATTGGTCAGTGCGAGCGGCATGACTGCAATGTAGTCAGCCTGGAACATGACCTCTCTTAGTGACTTAAGCCCCTGGAGGTAGTGTGGGAGACATCTCTTTACAAGTTTTGAATCTAGATCTGTCTCGTTACAATACACAAGTATCACTTCTGGACCTAGTTTGTCCTCAAAGTAGTATAAAGAGGCCCTAACATTGTTAATAATTAAGTCAGCTAGTTTGCTTAACATTCACAGTATTGTCAGACTAGCTACATTATCCATATTGAGAAGATTGTAATTGTCAAAAAAATGATTTGTTGCCATGTTTTGGTTGAAAAGGTCAAAGCTTAGTCCGTGGTGAAACGTCTCAACTCCGTTTCCCACTTGTAATTGCGACATGGAGGGTCTTTCAATTGAAATGCCCAACTCGGAACTAGAAGATTCCGATAACTTCTAGCACTTGAACACTTCATTAATGGCCTAGTCAAAGCTCTCTTATTGCTGCATGAGCCAGTGGACTGGATCAGTTCGCTGCCACTGAACAGGGATCTCTCCCTATCCATCCTATCCTCTCCATGTTCTCAGTTCCTCTTTGAGATCCGAAACAAGCCTTTCAGATCAGGAAGATGAGACTGGCCACGATTTAAGGATATTGGTGCGAGATGTTACCTTTTCTAGAGTACTCTCACTTGTCAACCAGTGTGCGGACTGATGCAATATTGTACATCTGGGTATACCTCAATTGTCCATTCTCTGTCTCATTCAATCCTCCAACAGTATTTTTTATTTAACCTTTATTTAACTAGGAAAGTCAGTTAAAAGAACAAATTCGTATTTACAATGACGGCCTACACCGTCCAAACCCGGACTTCATTGTAAGCTTAACCGGTTGCTTTCACTGTCTAATCCTTTAAAATCAAAAATAAACCACTCCTCCCACCTGAATTTGAGAGATGTTTACTTTTTTATTTTTTATGATTTAAATTATTTTACTACCATCATATCCTGTACTAATCAACTCTGATATTCAATATTTCTCTGGTATGATACATTATATGTCCATGGTAGGATACATTGGTGGCACTTGGTTCTATTCCTATAGGTCCCTGTTGGTGGCCATAGGCAGCCCTAGAGCCCCTAGATTGTTTACAGTTGATCCATACCACTCACTTCACACTGGGCACTTACCTTTTAGAATTACACAAGCACCTCAAGCGATTGTTCAACTCATCCATGTTTTTGCATGTAATTTCCCCAACTAATTAAAACTAGTTGAATATAGTACATTTAGTATGATTATTATTATTTTTGTACCCCTCTTGATTTGACTGAAATGCTTCGTTGCACACTCATTTTACTTCTATTGTCTGTGTCAATAGATTGACATGTTTTTATTTTATCATGTTTGTTCCTTTTTAAATTGCTCTTTAATTGTCGCCAGTGAGGCTACATTGAGAAAGGTGAATTGATCTGCAGGTGGTAATTATGAATAAAGAAGAAACAAAGGTTTGTTTGTTTGTATGTACAATCATTTCTACCCTGAATCATTGGTCCTATATTTTAGACTTTAAAAGATGTGCAGAGAAACAGGCCACTGGCTATAGATTGGCTCTGCTGGCTGTTCTGATTTTCACATTCTCTGCAAACCCAGTGTTTTGATCACAGATATCATATAATTCATTATGATTAGTCTATATGGAATGATATAATTCATTATCTAATTATATTGTTCTGGTAATTTGGTGACAGCAACCTATTTGGCAAGCCAACACTTTTTACATTTTGATTTATTATTGAAACATTTCACCCCCCCTCCCCTCCCCCTCCTCCTTTTTGTCCTAACTGTTCCCAACTGGGAAGCTCCACTGGTGACCTATAGTGGGACAATATCACAATTAAAAAGAAAACAAATATACAGTTGAGCTTCATAGAAAACACTCTTTAATGCCGCATTAACTTGAAATCCAACATTCTGCTGCCAACAACTTCTGAAAGGCTCTGCTTCCACCTGCCGATGGTTAAACAGAAATATGGAGCGAAGGACCCGTCCGTGCTTTCCAGTGACGCGCACAACGTTCTGTCGCGCTCCTCCACCACACCATGGAACGTCTCGAGCGCTGCCCAACCTGCCTCACCCACAGGTATGCTCCTCGCGCTCAACTCTGAAGACGTGTGTCAACAAACGCAGCTATTTGGTGCCTTTGTCTCTTTTTTCCAGGCGAAGGGAGATATTTTCAAACAAAATATCGGCCAAGAGTAGTGGCTGAACATCGTTGAGAAGTTCACATTGAAGAGGAACTGATCTAAAGCTTGACCATGGCCACAATTGGGGACTTCGACCCGCTCAACTCCACCGTACCTGCGACTAAAATTGAACTTACTGTCTCGTGCAGGTAAGACCAGTATAATCACAACGTATCCAATAGTCATTATTGAAAAGAACATATTATATTTACGCTGTTGATAATGTTTAATGATAGTCTATCAACGGGAATGAGTGCTGTAGCCTGTAACGTTATCTTATTTGGCACGGAGATGTTTGTGAATCTATCTTTTGCAGGTAATTAGTATTTCAACTATTCTCAAACGTCTGTTGGCTAATAGTCGTAATTTCAAAACATTTTAGATCTAAGTGTCTTTGTATCTCTGCGCAGAACTCGGACGCTTGCAAGGAATTTGCATTAACAGTGGGTGTAGAGCTACGTGGGGGTAGAGCAGCATAACTGTATTTATTCTGAGTGACTTCGAGAGAGCTCCAACGGGCGAACTCGCAGATCACATGGATAGGTTATGGATATTAATACGCCACCGTCCATGTTCCTGTCACATTCAAATCCGCTAGACGGGGTGTGTGAGAGGAAGGAGTGGGTGCCCACATTTTATTCAGGTCAGGAGTGCCGTGCGCACTTCTTCATCACTTATTTTCACAGTGAAACTTTGCATGTCCAACAAGACCACTGGAATCGAGATTGAGTCCTAACCAATGCCTTGATTCATAGTGTTTGACCTGGTTAACACAAGTAGGCCCTATACAGCCTAGTTGTCTTAAAGCCTGTTGGAGCACTGAGCTTGGTGCATCTTAGTCCGTACTTAGTTGTTACCTAGGCCTACTTATAAAGAATAAACAAGACAAATGGGATTGTATTTAAAATGAATGTTTAGCCTATGTTTGTGATTTAACCAACGTCTAACTTGAAGAATAGAGCAGTAAATAATGAAAGCAATATATATGTTGGTTAAATCACAGGCTAAACGTTCCTTTTAAATACAATCCCATTAATTCATGACGTCTCTTCAGACACTGAAAGGGAAATACAGTTGAAGTCGGAAGTTTACATACACTTAGGTTGGAGTCATTAAAACTCGTTTTTCAACCACTCCACAAATTTCTTGTTAACAAACTATAGTTTTGGCAAGTCGGTTAGGACATCTACTTTGTGCATGACACAAGTAATTTTTCCAACAATAGTTTACAGATTATTTCACTTATAATTCACTGTATCACAATTCCAGTGGGTCAGAAGTTTACATATACTAAGTTGACTGTGCCTTTAAACAGCTTGGAAAATTCCAGAAAATTCCATTATGGTTTTATAAGCTTCTGATAAACTAATTGACATAATTTGAGTCAATTGGAGGTGTACCTGTGCCTTTTTGCTTGACATCATGGGGAAATCATCATGGGGAAATCAGCCAAGACCTCAGAAAAAATATTGTAGACCTCCACAAGTCTGGTTCATCCTTGGGAGCAATTTCCAAATGCCTGAAGGTACCACGTTCAAGGGCCTCCCGGGTGGTGCAGTGGTTAAGGGCGCTGTACTGCAGCGCCAGCTGTGCCATCAGAGACTCTGGGTTCGCACCCAGGCTCTGTCATAACCGGCCCCGACCGGGAGGTCCATGGGGCGACGCACAATTGGCCTAGCGTCGTCCGGGTTAGGGCGGTCTTGGTCGGTAGGGATGTCCTTGTCTCATCAGCGACTCCTGTAGCGGGTGTTTCCTCCGACCCATTGGTGCGGCTGGCTTCCGGGTTGGATGCGCGCTGTGCGCAGTGCGGCTAGGTTGGGTTGTGTATCGGAGGACGCATTACTTTCAACCTTCGTCTCTCCCGAGCCCATACGGGAGTTGTAGCGATGAGACAAGATAGTAGCTACTACAACAATTGGGGTAGAAATTCCCCCAAAAAAGGTATCACGTTCACCTGTACAAACAATAGCACGCAAGTATGAAGGAGGCTCAGGAAGGAGACGTGTTCTGTCTCCTAGAGATGAATGTACTTTGGTGCGAGAAATGCCAATCAATCCCAGAACAACAGCAAAGGACCTTGTGAAGATGCTGGAGGAAACGGTACAAAAGTATCTATATCCACAGTAAAACGAGTCCTATAGACATAACCTGAAAGGCCGCTCAGCAAGGAAGAAGCCACTGCTCCAAAACAGACATAAAAAAGCCAGTCTACGGTTTGCAACTAACTGCACATGGGGACAAAGATTGTACCTTTTGGAGAAATGTCCTCTAGATTGAAATGAAATGGCCTACAAAAGTAACATCCTTTAAAGAAACCTGTTTGGGTGACAAATGTAAATAACTTGTCGAGTTGAGCATTTTCAGCCTACCTCGGCCCATGGAACAGACAGGGCTGGTCTAGAGGGTGACGGGGGGTGGCAAGGGGGGATTGTCTTCGCTGCCTGACACTGACAGAATGGGGTTGGGTGAATTCCCCCCTGAAACACACTCCATGGCAACTGGGCATCAGCTGTGAATATGAGAGAGTACTTGGCGCATAGAGACCCACAGGGTCTTGACAGCCAAACTCAGAAAAATACATGAATAATCAAAACAAACAGTCTGGCCAGTTAATTCAATATTTGTTTTTAGGGGGTAGATCAGCTTTAATATTGCAGATTGTGGCTTCTATCCATTTAATTATCCGCATTTCCAATCCCCAATATATTTTGGGGGTAAATATATATTTTGTGTATATATTTTCCTTCTTTATCTTTTCCCCCTAATCCTACCATCCCTCCCCTAATTGGAGTAAACGAATGGACTACAATACTTAGGCTTCTACTTCCAGTTTATACATTCTATATACATTTTACAGACACAGTATATTTTAGGTTAGTTATCTTTTATTTTTATTTTTTTCAAATTACCCACCGGTGCAATTTGCATAGTTACCTCCAGGTAAATGTTGTAATTCTTCAGCCATTCCTGAACCTCAACCAAAAACAAGCTACATATGGGCAGTATCAAAACAAGTGATTTAATGATTCCGTCTCTCCCCAGCAAAATCTGCAGAGATGGTTGTATCCCCCATATACACTACATGTCCAAAAGTATGTGGACACCTGCTCATTGAAAACCTAATTACAAAATCATGAGCATTAAGGTTGAGTTTGTCCTCCCCTTTGCTGCTATAACAGCCTCCACTCTTCTAGGAAGGCTTTCCACTAGATGTATGAACATTGCTGTGTGGACTTGCATCCATTCAGCCACGAGCATTAGTGAGGTCGGGCACTGATGGCTATTAGGCCTGGCTCGCAGTTGGCGTTCCAATTCAACCCAAAGGTGTTGGATGGGGTTGAGGTCAGGGCTCTGTGCAGGCCAATCAAGTTCTTCCACACTGATCTCGACAAACCATTTCTGTATGAACCTCGCTTTGTTCATGGGGGCATTGTCATGCTGAAACAGGAAAGGGCCTTCCCCAAACTTTTGCCACAAAGTTGGAAGCACAGAATCATCTAGAATGCTGTAGCATTAACCTTCACTGGAAGTGGGCTAGCCCAAAACATGAACAGCTACAGACAATTATTCCACCAAACTTTACAGTTGCTGCTATGCATTGGGGCAGGTAGCATTCTCCTGGATTCCGCCAAACCCAAATTAGTCTGTCGGAATGCCAGATGGTGAAGCGTGATTCATCACTCCAGAGAACACGTTTCCACTGCTCCAGAGTGGTGGCGAGCTTTACACCACTCCAGGCGATGCTAGGCATTGCACATGGTGATCTTAGGCTAGTCTGCAGCTGCTCAGCCATGGACACCTATTTCATGAAGCTCCCGATGAACAGTTATTGTGCTGACGTTGCTTCCACAGGCAGTTTGGAACTCAGTAGTGATTGTTGCAATTGAGGACAAACTATTTTTTAACAATTAGTATTTGAGTTTAACCATATTTGTTGTAATATTTCTTCGGTCTTTTCTGGTGGATTAAACTTAAATTTGAACCAACTTTCTATGGTTGGTTTTAAAAATGGCTATATTTTGGAGATTATTTAATTTTCAAATAACCAAAAGTAAGCGGTTGTAATCTGAATAAAGGAAAAAAGACCATTCTTGAACACGGGGTGACACATTATTTGTTTGTGATCCAATACCTACATAATATAATACACTTATCATAATCCTGAGAGGTTAGAAACATTTTCTAGATCCTCTATGAGGCTATGGAGGGATCCAAATTATGGATTAAAATGAAAGCATGAATCATCAGCGTACAATGACACCTTTGTTTTTAGCCCTGAATTTCTAGCCGCTTGATATTATTTTGGGATCAGATTTTAACAGCTAACATTTCAATGGACATAATAAATAGATATGCCGATAGTGGACAACCTTGTTTTATTCCTCTTGACAGTTTAATACTTTCTGAGAAGTGGCCATTATTTACTATACACCTAGGGTTACTATACATAACTGTAAGCCATTGTATAAGAGATTCTCCAAAATAGAAATATTCCAGGCATTTATGTATAACTTCCAGTTGTATCAAAAGCATTTTCAAAGTCAGCTATGAATACCAGGCCTGGTTTCCCGGATTTTTCATAGCGTTCTATTTTTTCCAGTACTTGTCTTATATTACCTCCAATGTATCGCCCATATAAAAAGCCTGTCTGATTACGATGAATAATATCCGACAATATAATTAAAAAAGGTATGCACACCACTGAAAGGGGCCTCCAATTTTTCAAATGGACTAGATATTTTAAATTTACCACTTGGTTCCTGTTTCAATAATAGTGAAATCAGACCTTAATCCTGAGTATTGGATAGCCTGCAATTTTTTAAGAGTGGTTAAAACATTGCTAATAACGGTCCTCTGAGTACATTAACAAATATTTGATATACCTCAACTGGTATGCCACCCAGCCCTGAAGTTTTCCTGGACTTAAAGGCTTTAATTGCATCAATAAATTCCTCCTCTGTAATTTGGCCTCCACATGAGTCTCTCTGTACAGCTGTTAATTTAACATTATTAATAGAAAAAAATCCATACAATTAATTTTGGTTAGTGGAGATGGAGGAGACTGAAACTAAAACATATGCTTAAAGTACTTTGTTTCCTCTTTCAAAATATTGTTTGGTGAATCATGGATGACTCCATCATTTGTAACAAGTTTCAGTAAATTATTTTGGTAGCATTTCTATGTTGAAGATAAAAATTTAATTTGGTGAATTTTCATATTCCATCCAGTTTGCTTCTTTTTTTTTATAACACATTTCTCTTGATCTTTCTTAAATCCAGTTATTTTTGTTTATTTCCTAACTTATTTGGTGCCTTTCTGGTACAGTTTTTTTTGTTGCTTTCTATCTATACTGTTAGTCCCTCTATTTCCCATTGTTAATAGGAAGTATTTTGACCTAAAGTACTTTGGTTTTAAAGATGAGTATTGAATTGCATGGCCTCTAAAGACACATTGTAAAAGTGTCCCATACAATAAGGGGATCTGCTGTGCTTATGTTATATCCGAATAAGTTTGTTTATAAATGATTGGTCTTGGTTAAAATCAATCAATAAAAGGTATTTAAAAAGCTCTTCTTACATCAGCTGATGTCACAACGTGCTGTACAGAAACCCAGCCTAAATCCCCAAACAGCAAGCAATGCAGGCGTAGAAGCACAGTGGCTAGGAAAAACTCCATAGAAAGGCCAGAACCTTGGAAGAAACCTAGAGAGGAACCAGGCTATGAGGGGTGGCCAGTCCTCTTCTGGCTGTGCCGGGTGGAGATTATAACAGAACATGGCCAAAATGTTCAAATGTTCATAGATGACCAGCAGGGTCAAATAATAAAATCACAGTGGTTGTAGAGGGTGCAACTGGTCAGCACATCAGGAGTAAATGTCTGTTGGCTTTTCATAGCCGATCATTCAGAGTATCTCTACCGCTCCTGCTGTCTCTAGAGAGTTGAAAACAGCAGGTCTGGGAAAGGTAGAACGTCCGGTGAACAGGTCAGGGTTCCATAGCCGCAGGCAGAACAGTTGAACCTGGAGCAGTAGCATGACCAGGTGGACTGGGGACAGCAAGGAGTCATCAGGCCAGGTAGTCCTAAGGCATGGTCCTAGGGCTCAGGTCCTCCGAGAGAGAGAAAGAAAGAGAATTAGAGACGGCATACTTAAATTCACACGAGACACGGATAAGACAGGAGAAATACTCCAGATATAACAGACTGACCCTAGCCCCCCAGCACAAACTATTGCAGCATAAATACTGGAGGTTGAGAAAGGAGGGGTCGGGAGACCCTTCTTGCCATCCAATAGGCATTGGTTACATTTCAAAAAACCTTGCCCACGTGGAAATTCTGTAAGAGTAATGTGTATGCCAATTATTTAATGGTCTGACCCCATTCTGTCCCCTATCAACACTTTTTAAAATGTATTTATTTTTTAAAATCTTTTGGTGTCCGAGAGAATGACCTAAGAAAGTAGTCAAGATGACTAACTTAATTGAGCCTCTGCCATATTTATCTCACTAGGTCAGGATATTTAAGCCTCCATACGGTATATCCACTAGTTCTAATATATGTTTTCTTTGCATTCCATTGAGGTATATAAAAACGTATTATAATCTCACACCCTAACAATAGTCTTGAATTGCCTGTAGGCTTGATAAACGATTATTAGATATTTTCAAAGAAGCGTGGATTATCATTATTTGGACCTTATAGATTAAGGAACCAAATCTGTTTATGGTCCGATAACATATTTAAAATAATCCATCTACCTTTAATATCATCACCCATTTTGACTTTCTTTCCCCATAGGAGAAGTATATTCGATCACACAACTTCATCTTAAATGGTTGAATGAGTTCCCTGTAAACAATAGAGATTTTATTCCTTCTCTTTTAGCCAGGTAAATACTGATCATCTTTTTGTATTATCTGCTAAGCCATTGCAATTATAACTGGCTATACTCATCACCATTTACCATAATGAGAAACAAGTTTGAATTCTATTTATCATAATATACTGTTTGTAAACTTACCATTACAAAGTATCATGATCATTGAGTGTCCATATAGCTTTGCCATGATATTTGCACTGCTACTGAGTAAACCTCCAATTGTTTTAAAACCTAAAACCTCCCCCCATGCCAAGTTGGGTTGTCATCCCAGTAACTAGAAGACCACCCCTGTCCAACTGGATCCCGGGGCTTTTGAGAGATTGGGACCCATCTTTTGAAAAGAGGCCACAGTGCCACCTACAGAACAGAAGCAGCCAAGAGGATTTCCAATGCCATCACCTCGATTATACTGTAAACAGTTGTGTATGATATATATATATATATATATATACACACACACACACAGTAGCAGTCAAAAAGTTTGGACACACCTACTCATTCAAGAGTTTTTCTTTATTTGTACTATTTTCTACATTGTAGAATAATAGTGAAGACATCAAAACTATAAAATAACACATATGGAATCATGTAGTAACCAAAAAAAAGTGTCAAACAAATATAAATATATTTTAGATTCTTCACCCTTTACCTGATGACAGCTTTGCACACACTTGGCATTATCTCAACCAGCTTCACCTGAAATGGTATTCCCACATATGCTGAGCACTTGTTGGCTGCTTTTCCTTCGATCTGTGGTCCAACTCATCCCAAACCATCTTAAAAAAAATGTTTTAACCTTTATTTAACTAGGCATGTCAGTTAAGAACAAAATCTTATTTTCAATGACAGCCTAGGAACAGTGGGTTAACTGCCTTGTTCAGGGGCAGAACGACAGATTTGTACCTTGTCAGTTCGGGAATTCGATCTTGCAACCTTTCGGTTACTAGTCCAATGCTCTAACCACTGGGTTACGCTGCCGCCCCGTCTCAATTGGGTTAACTTCTTGCGACTCTCAAACCCAGATCCGGGAGCGTAATCATCGCCTCAAACTAATTATCATAACGCAGCGGACATAAGTCTTCCTAGAAAATCTTCCTATTCATGAAAATCACAAATTAAATATATTGAGACACAGCTTAACCTTTTGTTAATCACAGTCATCTCAGATTTTCAAAATATGCTTTACAGCCAACGCTAGACAAGCATTTGTGTAAGTTAATCATAGCCTAGCATAGCATTATGCCTTGCTAGCAGCAGGCAACCTTGTCACGGAAATAAGAAAAGCAATCAAATTAAATCATTTACCTTTGAAGAACTTCTGATGTTTTCACTCAGGAGACTCCCAGTTAGATAGCAAATGTTCCTTTTTTCCAAAAATATTATTTTTGTAGGCGAAATAGCTCCCGTTTGTTCTTCACGTTTGGCTGCGAAATCGACCGGAAAATGCGGTCACTTCAACGCCAAACTTTTTTCCAAATTAGCTCCATAATATCGACAGAAACATGGAAAACGTTGTTTAGAATCAATCCTCTAGGTGTTTTTCACATATCTATTCGATAATATATCCGTCGGGACAATTGGTTTCTCATTAGAAGCGATTGGAATAATGGCTACCTCAGTACTTTACGCAAGATTTTCTGCGGGAGCCATCATGTGACCACTTGCTCAATGTGGTCCCTTACGGCTATTCTTCAACATAAATGCGTAAAAAGACTTCACAATGCTGTAGACACCTTGGGGAATACGTAGAAAGCGTAAGCTCATTCGTAGCCCATTCACAGCCATATAAGGAGTCACTGGCATGAAGCGCTTTCAAAAAATGAGGCACTTCCTGATTGGATTTTTATTTGTGTTTCGCCTGTAACATCAGTTCTGTTGCACTCACAGACAATATCTTTGCAGTTTTGGAAACGTCAGAGTGTTTTCTATCCAAAGCTCAATTATATGCATAGTCGAGCATCTTGTCATGACAAAATATCCTGTTTAAAACTGGATTTTTTTTTATCCAAAAATGAAAATACTGCCCCGTGGGCGCAAAAGGATAAGGTCGGGTGATTGTGGAGGCCAGGTCATCTGATGCAGCACTTCAAATAGCCCTTACACAGCCTGGAGGTGTGTTGGGTCATTGTCCTGTTAAAAAACAAATGATAGTCCCACTAAGCTCAAACCAGATGGGATGGCATATTGCTGCAGAATGCTGTGGTAGCCATGCTTGTTAAGTGTGCCTTGAATTCTAAATAAATCACTGACAGTGTCACCAGTAAAGCACCATCACACCTCCTCTATGCTTCACGGTGGGAACCACACATGTGGAGACCATCCGTTCACCTACTCTGCGTCTCACAAAGACACGGCGGTTGGAACCAAAAATCTCAGATTTGGACTCATCAGACTAAAGGACAGATTTCCACCTGTTGGTGTCCTTTACTAGTGGTTTCTTTGCAGCAATTTGACCATGAAGGCCTGATTCACACAGTCTCCTCTGAACAGTTGATGTTGAGATGTGTCTGTTACTTGAACTCCGTGAAGCATTTACTTGGGCTGCAATCTAAGGCTGGTAACTCTAATGTACTTATCCTCTGCAGCAGAGGTAACTCTGGGTCTTCCTTTCCTGTGGCGGTCCTCGTGAGAGCCAGTTTCATCAAAGCGCTTGATGGTTTTTGCGAATGCACTTTTTAAGAAACGTTCAAAGTTCTTAATGTTCCATGTTGACGGACCTTCATGTCTTAAATAATAATGGACTGTCGTTTCTCTTTGCTTATTTGAGCTGTTCTTGCCATAATATGGACTTGATCTTATACCAAATAGGGCTATCTTTTGTATACCAGCCCTACTTTGTCACACCACCACTGATTGGCTCAAATGCATTAAGAAGGAAATAAATTCCACAAATTAACTTTTTAAAAGGCACACCTGCTAATTGAAATGTATTCCAGGTGACTACCTCATGAAGCTGGTTGAGAGAATGCCCAGAGTGTGCAAAACTGGCTGTTTTTTTGTTTCAACACTTTTTTGATTACTACATGATTCCATATGTGTTATTACATAGGTTGGATGTCTTCACTATTATTCTACAATGTAGAAAATAGTCAAAGTAAAGAAAAACCATTGAATGAATGGGTGTGTCCAAACTTTTGACTGGTACTGTATATATTACAAATTCTTTTTTTTCTGTTAGCCTAATATTTTTTGACTGATGTCTTTCCACGTCAGAGTCTCAAACTCGGTCTGGTCTGAGAAGGCATTGCAACATCTAATAAGGACTGGCTCTTCCACCAGTTTCTTTCATCGCTCTTGTTTGAAAGAGACCCGTCAACGTGATTACCCCACAAAAGCAGCCTGAACTTGTGAGCCTTGAAAGATGCGTGACCCTTCCATTTACGTGTAATAATATATTTAAAACATCTATGACCTTATTGGCATTCATAGCTATAATATTGAGGAAGGTAAGTATAAGTTTAACATTGAAACAACACAAAAATCTAGTTAATTCAACTAATTATTATTTAGTAACTGATTCCATCCACTGCCTTTTTGTTTACTCAACACTGCGTTCAAAGTATTACCTGAACGTAAAGTTTGTAGTTGCCCCAAACAATAGGTTTGGGACACCGACACATTCAAATAGTGCTTTTAACGTACATAGTTGAGATACATTGTACATGTTCATCTATACTGTAATTAATATTCATCATGTCCTCACCTGGGATTTGAACTCACAATCTCTTGGATCACATCATTCCTATCTTCCTGCTACGCCTCTCTCACGCTCTCTGTGTCTCTCGCTCTCCATCCATCCAACCCCCTAAATGCGGACGACACATTTCAGTTGAATGCATTGTTATACAACTGACTAGGTATCCCCCTTTCCCTTCTCTCTCTTTCTAACCCTTCTCTCTCCACCTAGCCAAACTTTCTCTCTTTCTATCCAACCTTTCTCTCTCTCTAGCCAACCTTTCTCCTTCTCTCTCTATCCAACCCTTCTCTCTCTCTATCCAACCCCCTAAATGCGGAAGACACATTTCATTTGAATGCATTTTGACTAGGTATTCCCCTTTTCTCTCCATCTGTGTCTCTGTCTCTGTGTACGGTGCTGTGCAATAAACAGGTGCTAAATGAATTGCAGTCATAAAGTATTATCCTCTTTGTTAGACCACTGCAAACTTTGTTTTGTGTTATATAGTTACAGTAAATGATGTTGTCATGGTGTGACAAAGCAACACCTGTTTTACTGTGTTCATTCAAATGTGCCTTTACACAATCCATGTTTTGACAGGTTGGAATAAATTCTACTTATTGTGAAGTGTGTTGTTTTGATTGTACTGTCCTTTATCATCTTGCATTGCTTTCACCTGAGCCCTTCCTTTTGATGTAAATACAACACCAAGCAAATGTATGCTATAATAATAAGTCATTTAGCAGACACTTGACCCAAAGCAAGTTTACAGTACAATGACAGCATATTGAGTACCCAGTGGGAATCGAACCCACAACTCTGCAACGTCACACTCTTACCAACTGAGCGTGTAGCTATATCTAAGTTGCTATTGTAGCAACCGTAACCTAACACCTAGTGTTACCTACCTTGTCAAGAGGTTCAGACGTCTTGGCGTAACGGTTAAGGTTGTTGGCTTGACAGTCGCTGGACCCTGGTTTGAGTCCTGGTCGTGGATACCCACCAAATTCACCACATTGGTGTCAGAAATGGGATGGTGCCTGTGAAGCAATTGGAGCGGCGTGTACATGTAAGGGACTTGTACAGAGAAGAGTGAGGACACGGTGGACCTCTTGGCGTAATGGTTAAGGTGTTGGCTTGACAGACGCTGGACCCGGGTTTGAGTCCCGGTAAGGGCTTCAGGATATGAAGCTTTTTTCCTCATAGTGTGCTGTTGAAGTGACCTCGGTGGTGATTTAACAAATTGATTTAACACAAGATAACGAGTAGGTCAACATGGAGCTGGGGATGGGCTGGCGCTGTCCGAGAATGTCAATCACAGCAGGAGAGCGCTCCGATTGGATGTTCTCCTCGTCCCTATTGGTACAACAACGATGAAGGAAGAGACAAGACATGGAGGAGAGGTAGTCATTCTCAAAACAACATGGCCGATCCTGACCTGCTGAGCTCATCACGGTGAAAACTACAAAATACGAGCATTTTAGACAAATTAGATCAGGTCAGAGGAATTGGGAGTTTATCATTGGGGCTTATTGCAAATGTGTTATTGATTTGTAATTATTTAAATTTTGGCATGCGTCCATAAACTAAAACTGTACATTTATCACATGCAGTGGAAGTCTGTAAAGGAAAACAAGACAAAAGCCTTTTGGCCGTTGAACTGAAAGCAGGTCACCAGAGGCTATTCCAAACTGAAGTCAGGAAAGGGAAGGACTTGCAGGTCCACTGTCCAGCCAGTACCCTGTGTCCAGCCAGTCTGGTGTGTCCAGCCAGTACCCTGTGTCCAGCTAGACTGGTGTGTCCAGCCAGTACCCTGTGTCCAGCCAGTACCCTGTGTCCAGCTAGACTGGTGTGTCCAGCCAGTACCCTGTGTCCAGCCAGTCTGGTGTGTCCAGCCAGTACCCTGTGTCCAGCCAGTACCCTGTGTCCAGCCAGTCTGGTGTGTCCAGCCAGTACCCTGTGTCCAGCTAGACTGGTGTGTCCAGCCAGTCTGGTGTGTCCAGCCAGTACCCTGTGTCCAGCCAGTCTGGTGTGTCCAGCCAGTCTGGTGTGTCCAGCCAGTACCCTGTGTCCAGCTAGACTGGTGTGTCCAGCCAGTCTGGTGTGTCCAGCCAGTACCCTGTGTCCAGCCAGTCTGGTGTGTCCAGCCAGTACCCTGTGTCCAGCCAGTACCCTGTGTCCAGCTAGACTGGTGTGTCCAGCCAGTACCCTGTGTACAGCCAGTCTGGTGTGTCCAGCCAGTACCCTGTGTCCAGCCAGTCTGGTGTGTCCAGCCAGTACCCTGTGTCCAGCTAGACTGGTGTGTCCAGCCAGTCTGGTGTGTCCAGCCAGTACCCTGTGTCCAGCTAGACTGGTGTGTCCAGCCAGTCTGGTGTGTCCAGCCAGTACCGTGTGTCCAGCCAGTACCCCGTGTCCAGCCAGTCTGGTGTGTCCAGCCAGTACCCCGTGTCCAGCTAGACTGGTGTGTCCAGCCAGTACCCCGTGTCCAGCTAGACTGGTGTGTCCAGCCAGTACCCCGTGTCCAGCTAGACTGGTGTGTCCAGCCAGTACCCAGTGTCCAGCTAGACTGGTGTGTCTAGCCAGTACCCTGTGTCCAGCCAGTCTGGTGTGTCCAGCCAGTACCCTGTGTCCAGCTAGACTGGTGTGTCCAGCCAGTCTGGTGTGTCCAGCCAGTACCCTGTGTCCAGCCAGTCTGGTGTGTCCAGCCAGTACCCTGTGTCCAGCCAGTACCCTGTGTCCAGCTAGACTGGTGTGTCCAGCCAGTACCCTGTGTCCAGCCAGTCTGGTGTGTCCAGCCAGTACCCTGTGTCCAGCCAGTCTGGTGTGTCCAGCCAGTACCCTGTGTCCAGCTAGACTGGTGTGTCCAGCCAGTCTGGTGTGTCCAGCCAGTACCCTGTGTCCAGCCAGTCTGGTGTGTCCAGCCAGTACCCTGTGTCCAGCTAGACTGGTGTGTCCAGCCAGTCTGGTGTGTCCAGCCAGTACCCTGTGTCCAGCCAGTCTGGTGTGTCCAGCCAGTACCCCGTGTCCAGCCAGTCTGGTGTGTCCAGCCAGTACCCCGTGTCCAGCTAGACTGGTGTGTCCAGCCAGTACCCCGTGTCCAGCTAGACTGGTGTGTCTAGCCAGTACCCCGTGTCCAGCTAGACTGGTGTGTCTAGCCAGTACCCCGTGTCCAGCTAGACTGGTGTGTCTAGCCAGTACCCCGTGTCCAGCTAGACTGGTGTGTCCAGCCAGTACCCCGTGTCCAGCTAGACTGGTGTGTCCAGCCAGTACCCTGTGTCCAGCTAGACTGGTGTGTCCAGCCAGTACCCCGTGACCAGCTAATCTGGTGTCTGAAACTAAGCATGTGAGCAAATACCCCAAGACCTGTTTCTTCATCTGCCAGCAGCTACAAGCTACACCTTACCAGCCTGACACACACACACACACCTCCCTCTGAGTGTAAAGCCCCAAGAGGATCCCACCCCTAGAGAGGTTTTATATCCGCCATTGCCTTCATCTTATCCTGGTCTTCCCTTTAATATGGCAGCACTCTCTGTACCGGCTGTTACATGTCTCAATCAGGAGTGGGAGATTCAATTGTGTTTTTTAAATTGAACAAATAACTTAGTTTAAATTATTTATACTTCTGATATTCATTGTGTTGTCCATGTATGGTGATAGTCCAAGTTGGAGTTGCCCACTGCATACTGTCCTTGTCACACAGCAATGGAGCTGGCAAGACAACACAAACAGATCTGGCACTCAGGCTAGTGTTATTCTCAGTTTTTAAATCTTGTTTCTCTCTCTCATTCAAACAGGAACCTGCTGGACATGGACACCTTCTCCAAATCAGACCCTGGTATGTGATGCTTCTTTACAAGGGTTGCAAAGCCTTTCTTGTAAGCACTTACAAGTTTATATGAAAAGCTTAAAACATGATGTAATGACATCATCTGCATGACCTGTATAACATACACATGCCATTCTACTGTTCCGAGTGTTCTTAAAATAGAACTGTTGAAGGCGCTCCAGATACCACCATGGAACACATGGAACTACACCATGTATCTATCTTATCTTCAGTGACCATGCACCTTTAGGTAATTGCTGTCAGTCTAGCCTCCAGGATAGTCAGGTACACAGCGTTATATGGCAAGTGTTGCCTTAAGGCTTAAGGTTCAACTCTCAACTCATCTTTTAATTACATGACTTTGCCTGATTGACTTGACAACTCCTTTGCTCTCCACTCCAAATTACGCACGCACACACACACACACACACACACACACACACACACACACACACACACAGCCACCACTAACATTGAGTGGCTGCTGCCAACACACTGACTCAACTCCAGCCACTTTAATAATGGGAATTGATGGGATGTGATGTAAAATATATCACTAGCCACTTTAAACAATGCTACCTAATATAATGTTTACATACCCTACATTATTCATCTCATATGTATATGTATATACTGTACTCTATATCATCTACTGCATCTTTATGTAATACATGTATCACTAGCCATTTTAACTATGCCACTTTGTTTACATACTCATCTCATATGTATATACTGCACTCAATACCATCTACTGTATCTTGCCTATGCCGCTCTGTACCATCACTCATTCATATATCTTTATGTACATATTCTTTATCCCCTTACACTTTTGTCTATAAGGTAGTAATTTTGGAATTGTTAGCTAGATTACTTGTTGGTTATTACTGCATTGTCGGAACTAGAAGCACAAGCATTTTGCTACACTCGCATTAACATCTGCTACCCATGTGTATGTGACAAATAATATTAGATTTAGATTTTTGTTTTGTTTTTTTGACACACACACGACTGACGCATGTGGAGTAGTAGTTTCAGCGTATATGCTCCTCCAAGCAATTGAGGAGCCCTATATATTTTAAATGGACATTCCGCTGTTCAACTTCATTTCCAGCACCACCCCAACATCAACATATGTGAAAATTCAATGTTTCTATTGTTTTGAGTAAGATAAGTGTTTCCAATGACTTTGTCAACCAATTAGTAGGCAATGCCTCCTCATAATTGGTTAAAATCACATGATGATCACTGATGTTGTTGAAAATAAAATTAAATCAAATGTATTTATATAGCCCTTCTTACATCAGCTGATATCTCAAAGTGCTGTACAGAAACCCAGCCTAAAACCCCAAACAGCAAGCAATGCAAGTGTAGAAGCATGGTGGCTAGGAAAAACTCCCTAGAAAGGCCAAAACCTAGGATGAAACCTAGAGGAACCAGGCTATGTGGGGTGGCCAGTCCTCTTCTGGCTGTGCCGGGTGGAGATTATAACAGAACATGGCCAAGATGTTCAAATGTTCATAAATGACCAGCAGGGTGAAATAATAATATCTCATCTATCTTTTTTACTACAAAACATAGAAATACAAACATGTTGCTCGAGATGATCAATATGAAGTTGAACATTTTTTACATTTCCCTTTACACATTGCAGCAGCACAAATTCAATTTGGCAATGTGTGCGTTGCCTTGTTTTGCAAGTCAGGATTTGTATTTTTGGTTTTATTGAACAGATGGCACAATAGAGGAAAGATGGAAGGTGAAGTATCAGTGGGCTGGATTCAAACCCATGCTGACTTTGGTCCATGCATGTTCCAGATTCAGCTACACTGACCACTGGACCACACAGGCCTCCACTTGGGATCTGAACAGGAACTCTTCCATCTGCCTTTCAAGTCTACAGATCTTGTTGAGGAAATCTGAGCATTTGTCATCAATGCATCTATCATAATCTTGGATACCCAGAACTAAAATATTGTGTCAGATGCTCGATTTAAGTTCTGTGGGGTAAACTGTTGCCCAAAACTCGTTTGTACATTTTCCAAGTCTATGGGCCGAATGCTCCCTCCCCTTCCGAAATTCCAAAGATTTGAAATCTTGATGAAAAATCTGAGTTCCAGGAAGAAGATTTATTGTTGGTTGTCCCATTCCACAGTCTGTCGACAGACGCGGCTACCTTTTATGATACGTGTGTCTGTCCATGAGAGACTACACCGCTCAGGATATCTCTATTTTCAGGGGAGAGAAATCCACACTTAATTGAACATGAAGTGGAAATTCACAACCCCTAACTCACAGCCCTCTGCATTTCAACACACCGTACTCAAGAAACGCTGTAAATACCACTGACCCAGAAGAGCCAATGGTACCGTAGTGATGCACTTCGCTATCCACTACACACAGACGTGTGTGTGTCCCTCAACTCATTCTCACCAATGGTAAAGGACTAATTAAATCTTCAATAGAGACTGTGTTCCTGATATAGGGAGCTTAGTAAACAAAGCCCTCGATTGATTTCTTTGTTTGATTTTGACTCTGTGAAGTGCTTCTTCATCACAGACAGGTACTTGTGTTACTTGAGTTATGTGTTACATTTCAATAGTGATTGTGAAAAGGTCACCTGTCTGCACAACTCAAAGCTGAATCCCGGATACATGTACTGTATATCTGATTCCAAAGAAAATGGATGCATCCCAAATGGCACCCTATTCTCTATGTAGTGCACTACTTTGCACTATAGCGAATAGGATGCTATTTGGGGACTACCATTGTCTAAACAGATTTTATGTACATTCTTTATTCAATATACCCTCACAGCAAGTCAGTTATGTTGGTTTGTATGTCTGGAATAGTAATGTATTCTGAATCAATTATTCTACATATATTTTAGATTTATTCTTAATTAATGTTACGTAATTACCATGGGGTGGCAGGGTAGCCTAATGGTTAGAGCGTTGGGCTAGTAACTGAAAGGTTGCAAGTTCGAATCCCCGAGCTGACAAGGTACAAATCTGTTGTTTTGCCCCTGAACAAGGCAGTTAACCCACTGTTCCTAGGCCGTCATTGAAAATAAGAGTTTGTTCTTAACTGACTTGCCTAGTTAAATAAAGGTTAAATAAAAAAAATAATAGGCCACCAGTTAATTTCATCCTGAAACTATATCTCTCTTGTCATGGTTACATACACACACACACACACACACACACACACACACACACTTTTTTGATGGTGTGTGTTGGAGAGAAGATATAATGATGAGATACGGAGGGGTCCTGGACTTCAAACCCAGGCCGGACACTGTAAAGGTGGAAGCTCAGTGGTCCTGGATTAGCCGGGCCTTTCATGTCTCCTTTGGAACCTTCAGTGTGACCATTGAACCACAGTTCAATTGAGGCCAGAGTGCAGTCGATGGCTATCACGTAGTACTGTGAGACACACCCTAAAGGGAAGTGTCGCGCCAGCCTTGCACTCTTTCAACACTAGCTGACTCCGATAGGCCTTATGTTTTTGTTACATTGAAGCTTACTACTCAGTATATACAAGTGCCTTCAGAAAGTATTCACATTTTCCCCACATTTTGTTGTGTTACAACTTGAATTTAAAATGGATTCCATTTGATGTTCTACACACAAACCCCATAATATCAAAGTGGAGTTATGTTTTTTTAAAGATTTTTTTACAAATTAATAAAAAAATGAAAAGCTGAAATGTCTTGAGTCAATAACTATTCAACCCCTTTGTTATGGCAAGCCTTTGTTGTGCGCCACTCGGGTCTAAGGCACTGCATCTCTGTGCTTGAGGCGTCACTACTGACCCTGGTTCGAATCCAGGCTGTATCACAACCGGCCTTGATTGGGAGTTCCATAGGGCGGAACCCCCCACATACAATGCAGTTATTTAAACTTTGGATGGTGTATCAATACACCCAGTTACTACGAAGATACAGGCTTCCTTAACTCAGATGCCGGAGAGGAAGGAAACTGCTCAAGGATCTCACCATGAGGCCAATGGTGACTTTAAAACAGTTACAGTGTTTATTAATGGGTGTTATGGGAGAAAACTGAGGATGGATCAACAACATTGTAGTTACTCCACAATATCTTAAATGACAGAGTGAAAACAAGGAAGCCTGTACAAAATACAAATATTCTAAAACATGCATCCTGTTTGCAATAAGGCATTAAACTGCAAAAAATGTGGCAAAGAAATTGAGTTTATGTCCTGAATACTAAGGTTTTTGTTTGGGGCAAGTCATCGGCAAGGACTACAGAGATTTTTATGATAGAAAGAAACGGAATTGAGCTAAGCACAGGCAAAATCCTAGAGGGAAACCTGGTTCAGTCTGCTTTCCAATAGACACTGGCAAACATTCACCTTTCAGCAGGACAATAACCTGAAACACAAGACCAAATATACACTGGAGTGTCTTACCAAGACAACATTGAATGTTCCTGAGTGGCCTAGTTACAGTTTTTACTTAAATCGGCTTGCAAATCGGCTTGCAAGACTTGAAAATGTCTGTCTAGCAATAATCGACGACCAACTTTAGAGCTTGAAGTATGAAAAAAAAAAAAATAATAATAATAATAATGTGCAAATAATATACAATCCAGGTGTGCACAGCTCTTAGAGACTTACCCAGAAATAATCACAGCTGTAATTGTATTAAATGTGATTCTAACATGTATGACCCAGGGGTGTGAATACTTATGTAAAATGAAGTATATATATGTATACAGTACCAGTCAAAAGTTTGGACACACCTTTTACTATTTTCTACTTTGTAGAATAATACTGAAGACATCAAAACTATGAAATAACACATATGGAATCACGTAGTAACCACAAACTGCTAAACAAATCAAAATATATTTAAGATTCTTCAAACTAGTCACCCTTTGCCTTGATTACAGCTTTGCACACTCTTGTAACAGATATATCTGTCATCAAGGCAAAGGGTGGCTACATTGAGTAATCTCAAATATAAAATATATTTTGATTTGTTTAACAGTTCTTTTTTTGGTTCCGACATGATTCCATGTGTCATTTCATAGTTTTGATGTTTTCACTATTATTCTACAATGTAGAAAATAGTCAAAGTAAAGAAAAACCCTTGAATGAGTAGGTGTGTCCAAACTTTTGACTGGTACTGTATATATATTGTTTAAATACTCAAATTTCTAAAAACATCTTTGCACTTTGTCATAATGGGGTTGTGTGTGTAGATGGGTGAGATTTTTTTATTCATTTTTTTTAATCCATTTTGAATTCCGGCTGTAACAACAGTATAATGTGGAAAAAGTCAAGGGGTGTGAATACTTTCTGAAGGCACTGTTAACTGTTTCTTGTGAGATCAAGTCGTAACTTTACGGCAGATCTGTGTTTTCATTCAGGGATTTGGGGATCAGTCTTTGAGAGCTCAACCCATTATTTCTTTCACCTCTCATCGCTCCATCAAAATGGTCGTCAACGCCCTCATCTCCTCATGAGTACTTAGGGGATGTCTTGATGGTTGTGTTCCCTCATCCCCTCAGAAGTACTTATATTAGGGTCTTGATGATTCCCTCCTTCCCTTAAAAGGATCTTTCCTAGGGGAACCCTGCTATAGGGGATGTGAAGTGTCTATCCTAGGGGAACCGGGCTCTAGAGGATGTGAAGTGTCTATCCTAGGGGAATCGGACTCTAGAGGATGTGAAATGTCTATCCTAGGGGAACCGGGCTCTAGAGGATGTGAAATGTCTATCCTAGGGGAACCGGGCTCTAGAGGATGTGAAGTGTTTATCCTAGGGGAACCCGGCTCTAGAGGATGTGAAGTGTCTTTCCTAGGGGAACCCGAATACAGGGGATGTGGTGACGGTTGTACTGACCAACAGAACTCCTGAAGGGACACCTCATCAGATGCCCACCCACCCTTAATGGACAACACACTCAGTCTCCTTACATGTTTCCGGATCCCCTCCCCCTACTTCATCTCTCCCTCCCTCCTTCCATCCCTCTCTCCCTCCTCTCCACTGGCCAGTCACTCTCCATGAAGGCTCCAATCTCCCTCTTGGGCTTAAAGAAATCACCGCCCCCAAACTCTCGACCCGAGTTTTCTCCTTTTATATATATTTATTATTATTATTATTATTATTACATATTAATTCAACCTTTATTTAACTAGGGAAATCCGTTGAATGAATTCTTATTTACATTGACGGCCTAGCCCGGCCAGACCCTCCCCTAATCCGGATGATGTTGGGCCAATTGTGCGCCGCCCTATGGGACTCCCGATCACGGCCGGATGTGATACAGCCCGGGATCAAACCCGGGTTGGTAGTGACGCCACTCAGGATCCTTCTTCTTTTCCATTGATGAAGGAAGCGTCGAGGAGGGGATGGAAAGCGCTTGCCTGGGCTGGGGCTTTATGGCATCACAGCTGGCTCGTACTTGTCCCACGGTGGCAGGATTATGCTGATTGGTTTCTGTATAGGGTGTGTTGGCGCGCTCCTCTTTGATTTGCTGTGATGTTTGTTTCTGGATGAGGAGAGGTAGGAATGCTAATTAAGTCCAGCCCCTTATCGCGACTTAGGGGAAGCACTGTAAATATGTCCAATCTTTAAGAAAGGAGGATACCTGTTGTATTGTTCAGAGGAGCTCTCCAGTGTTGGATAAGATATCTTCATATCAGACCAGGTTCAGTATAACTGAGTTCATCTCAAAGTCAGGTGCTATTCTTGCTTTTTGTGTTATGCTAAGCACATTGCAAGGGTGATGCCCCTGAGGAGATAAATAAAGTTGTATTAAATAACAGTAGCAGTGCGTGGGTAAAATCAATGGGGAAGCCAAGCCAGGAAAAAAAAAAAATCATCACAAAACTGGAGAGCAACCTCTGTCTGGTGAAGTCCACAAAACATATTGCATGTAACAAACAGTTTCATGACCTACAGCATGGTCAAGCAAGTGAATGTTTCTGACATTTTTGGACTACCAAACAACTATTGATTTAGAACCACAGCGAGTTACTGCAAGTTGGAAAGTCAGGAGCTGCGTTCACTATTCCAGCACCATTTCAACTTCAATATTTCAACATCATCTAATCACCTATGTTTAGTGACAACTAAAAGATACCAAAAACAATTTAGTCCAATCAACGTAAGCTAAATATGATGTGGCTGTCCTTGGTTCTGATTTCTCTGTGTGTTCGTTCATGCAAGTAGAAAAAGCATATTTACTCACCCTACTTGTAGAGAAAGACCAATCCCATCCTCCTCTCTTTCATGTTGATGAAATGGTCTATTACTCTCTGTTGTGCAGTACACACTTTTAGTTGTCCTACGCTACCTGGATTAAATGCTTGCTCGCTAGCCCAACTTTCTTTTCATGGGCAACGATGGGGCAGCTAGTTAACGTTTAGCCTACTATACTGAACAAAAATATAAACGCAACATGTAAAGTGTTGGAGAAATGATCATCGCAAAATGATCTGTACACAATTCCTGGAAGCTGAACATGTCCCAGTTTTTCCATGGCCTGCGTACTCCCCAGACATGTCACACGTTGAGCCTGTTTGGGATGCTCTGGATTGACATGTACAACAGCGTGTTCCAGTTCCCGCCAATATCCAGCAACTTCGCACAGCCATTGAAGAGGAGCAGGATAACATTCCATAGGTCACAATCAACAGCCTGATCAATTCTATCTGAAAGAGATGTGCCACGCTGCATGAGGCAGATGGGTCACACCAGATACTGACTGGTTTTCTGATCCACACCCCTACCTTTTTTAAAAGGTACCTATGACCCACATATTTATATCTGTATTCCCAGTCTTGTGAAATCCATAGATGAGGGCCCAATGAATTTATTTCAATTGACTGATTTCCTTATATGAACTGTAACTCGATAAAATCTTGCATTTTATATTTTTGTTCAGTATACATCTAGCTACTTCCATCCTCTCAGGCCAGGGCCACAATGTATAAATTTATGGTTGGATCAGAATCGCCATGAAAATCATTGGCCAGTATGGAGAATTAAGTAAAACCACAAGTTCAAATCCCTATCTCCATTCATTGCTAATTCAGGAAAGGGCCAATTGTAGCTAGCTAGCCACCGGAGGACAACGACACAAAGAGAAGCAACAATTCAAGTTTCCTGTCTATTACGTTTTGCTTTTGATGTGACGTAATTGTTGTGTAGTCAAATCCAAACTGGTTTGCCTTGACACTTTTTTGGGGGGGTGAGCCAGGACCAGTCACAGTTGAGCTCACTCAGTTTAGCTCAACACTGATGGGCTATTATTTTATACTTTTTATATCAAGGGAGGCCAAATACTCGCTGTCTTCCCTTGCATTCAGTGCTACGGGCGGCAACAATGTCATACTCTATTTGACCAGACAGAATCAGATAGATGGGCTACACATACAGAGACAGAGGCGCTGTTTCACTCACTCGGATGCTTTCTCATAAATACTCGCCACTGTTAAATAAGGAACATGCAGTATGTCACACAGTATGTCACACAGTAACCTATGCTTGTAGTCAATGCTGTGTGTACAGATGTAGGATTGTAATTTGAGCCAGTTTGTTACAGCAGGAAATTAATCCTGTAGCACAAGTTTTGAATTTCCGTCATTGCAGGAAAGTTGTCCTGCAACAGGGTGATCAAATTAAGATCCTACATCTGTACTAATAGCATAAGTATGAATGTGTCCGACAGTCTGAAAGCTATGCATACCTTGAGTGGGTATTGAAGCATGGCCATGAAAATATGGCCTCTTAGCTCTCTACAGGACCTGAGCATAATATAATGCTGGAAATTCTTGCAAGCTTATGGTGCAATGCAAAGCAATTCAATGCATCAATGTTTTAATTATATCTGTCTCTATTCAAATAAATTAACAGGTGAATTTGCAAAGACATCTAGTGCAGGAATTTGAATGAAATATTCTGGTACTTGGTATTCATTATTAATAATAAGGCTTTATTAATTTTAATTTGACCTTGTTTCCTCCCTCCCACTCGCTCTCGTTCTCTCTCTATTTCTCTCTTCACAGTTGTGGTTTTGTACGTTCAAGGCATCGGGACAAAGGAGTGGAGAGAGGTGAGTGAAAGTACTTTTTTATTACAGATTTTACGTATACGCCTTTGGAAGGATAAGCCATTCTTTGCTATTATACAGTTGAAGTCGGACGTTTACATACACCTTAGCCAAATACATTTAAACTCAGTTTGGAACAATGAGGAAGAGCATTCCTCTCTTTGAGGAACAGTTAAATTTTTGATTGAAATCGTTGCTAATACTACGGCAGAATCAATGCCTAATAGGGCTTAAAAGTGTGGAACCAACCCTAACTGGGCCTAACTGGTCTGAACAGGTTCTAACAAGTTCCAATTTGGATTCTCTCACAACCTCTGGTCTTGAGACTCCATAATAAATCACATTTCTTGTCAGCCAGACACAGCCAGGGGGAAGGCTCACCCATTCATATGTGGGTTAAATCATCTCTGACAGTCACATTGGGGGGGAAAGCCTTTAATAGACAAGTATACTTTAATTGGCAAAAGTCAGTCAAGATAATAATTGGTTTTTGGAATGAGTAATCAAAACATTTGGTCACAAATTTTTTTAAATTAAGAAGCTATTGGAACTCAAAGGGGCAAAAGCCTTGGATATGTGAACGAAGAGTATTGTGATGCCCTCTCTCTCTCTCTTCTTCTCTTCTCTCTCTGAGGGGGAGGGGTATGCATCAACAGCAATCGGTGTACTGACTCTAGCGCAGTGGAAGTTCACCCATCTTTGAATACCTAATGGTCAAATGCCGACCCTTCCACCTCCCCAAGAGAGTTTTCAGCTATTATTGTGACTGCTGTATATATTCCACCTCAGGACAAGATAAAGAACAAACTGGCACTTAACGAACTGTACAACACTATAAACAAGCAGGAAACCAAGCACCTGGAGGCTGCTTTTCTGGTTGCCAGTGATTTGAAATCTGCTTCATTAACAGTTCGTAAATCAATTAGGTGCCGGAACAAAAAGTGAACGTGAAATGGGGGTGACCTGAGGGGCTCTGAGGTACCGGAAAGCATCAGCAAAAAAAATCACCTTTTATAATTAAGTATTGCATGCCTATCATAGCATTTGCGTAGTAACAGGGAGCAGTAAACTAGAGGTGCTTGCAGAAGTTGCACACATTGGGAACATTTTGAGTAGCTTAGGGTCTACTTGCATTTCATGCAATTCTACGTCATTTTACATTACTGGAGACTTTGGCAGAATCCTTTTTAATACCGCACATATTATCGAAATGACAGGTTACTTTGACCCTGACAAACTGAGTATCTGAGATCAATAAAAACGATCTTGTCTTGAATCGATCAATAGCTTAGGCCTAGGTGTGTGGTAACACACATTGAAGGATATGATAGTCCTTAAAATGCTTTCCAGTTTCACTGACTCACCCAATGATGCGCAGCTGGTGATGGCCGATGCGTTCGTGCCAAAAGCCTATCTCTCTCTTGTTTTACTTTGTGAAACAATATTTTGAAGTTGATCAGATATTTTGGTAGTCTACAGCAGACGGATTACAGTTTTTCCCGCGATTATATATTGTGAAAGGCCTATTTTGTCTGCATACTGTTCACTAACAGATTTGCCACACGTTCCCGACTGTAGGCTATGCCTTGTTATTGGCGCTAGGCATTTTTTATATATATGAACCTCTGTGGCTAAATTATAGGCCTTCTCATGGTGTAGTAGGCTATTCTGAGTTATTCTATTTCTTTCTGAACAGGCAGCAGTAATTCCGTAACTTTGGCAAATTTATTTCAATTTATCAGGTGTGCTACTGCTCCTCCAGAACCCATCGTGCGGCTATGATTTTATAAGGAAATACATTATGAAGTGCAACACTGGAGAGATGAGAGTTGCAGGTTCATGTCAATCAGAGCAGAGCGATAATAGAAAGTGAATCTCTTTCTAGTTCTCTGAGAGATACAGACACCCTTCTCACACGGCCACGCGTTGGTTTCAAACATAGGTTACAATGTTGTGTAAACCATAAGCTCGGGCTGGCCCAACCCGAATCAACTCTTAGAATATCAGGCCTAGGCTGAAAATTGACTTTTTCACGATGCGTTTTTTTTAGGGGGCAGGAGAATTAAGACGAGGCAATGAACTTTCACTTTAATTCACATTTTTACATTGCAAATAGTGAAAGTTATGTTTCATATAATAAGAGTTAACGAATCGGGCCAAATCGGTTCAGGAAGGAAACAGTACTTAATGGAGAGGTGCCAGGTCCTGTTTCGGTAGGATCCGGCTCAAATGAGCCACTAGTCATTAAGAAACGTGATGCCCAACTTCCATCAACATGTCTCCTTCACCACTAGGGGCAATAAAGTCCTAGACCACTGCTATTCTACACACAAGTGTAAGGATCAACGCTGGTAGACGAGAAGCAGGTACAGGGAGAACATTTAATGAACAACATACGTGAAACAGAACAGGAACAGCGTCTGGACAGGGGAAAAATAACGACATCAAAGCTGACAAAGGGAACAAAGTCGGGAGCAGACAGAAATAGGGAAGTCAATCAACAAAGTGAAGGAGTCCAGGTGAGTCCCATATTGCGCAGCTGCGCGTAATGATGGTAACAGGTGTGCGTGATAAAGGGCAGCCTGGTGCGAGAGGGAGAGAGGGAACAGGTGTGACAGTACCGCCTCCTCTAGGGGTGCCACCCGGCGTCCCACCTGGGCGAGCCTGACGGGCCGGCCGAGGCATGGGCGCCAGACTAGCCAGCTGGGGCGTTGGAGCCCAACGAACCAGCTGAGGGGTCATAGTCCGGCCATCCGGCTGTGGCGTGGGAGCCCGGCTAGCTAGCTGAGGCACCCCCGGTTCCCTCGGCGACAGCACCCGGACCCGAAGTCCCCAACCAAATCAAAAAACAAAACTCCCTGATGCTTCTTTTAGGGGTGTCAGCATTCTGTCGGATCGACGCTGATAGACGAGAAGCAGGTACAGGGAAAACATTTTAATGAACGACGGACATGAAACAGAACAGGAACAGCGTCTGGGCAGGGAAAAATAACGACATCAAAGCTGACAAAGGGAACAAAGTCAGGAGCAGACAAATAGGGAAGTCATATTGTGCAGCTGCGCGTAATGATGGTGACAGGTGTGCGTAATAAAGGGCAGCCTGGTGCCCTCGAGCACCAGAGAGGGAGAGCGGGAGAAGGCGTGACAACAAGCAAGCATACAAGGCCCTCCCTCGTTCCCCTTCAGCAAATCAGATCATGATTCTATACTCCTCCTTCCTGTCTACATGCAGAAGCTCAAAGAGGAAGTACCCATGATGTTCTCCATTGAGAAATTGTACGCCGAATCGGAGGCTATGCTACAGGACTGCTTTGTTCACGCTGACTGGAAGATGTTCCGTGATTCTGCCGATAGCATCGACGAGCTAACCACCTCTATCACTGGCTTCATTAGAAAATGCATCACCGAAGTTTGTCCCCACAGTGAAGGTTCGCTGCTTCCCCAATCAAATTAATAAATTCCCTTAGTCTCCGTTGCCACCAAAAACTCATTCACTTATTTGTCTCCCTTGCCTTCTGTCTGGTTCAATAACCACAAAGTCAGATTCCACAGTCACATTCTGCCTCTGCGATGACGTCATTACTTTTTTAAAGAAATAGAGCACACTTTTATGAAAGAAGAGATCACTTCTTCTATGCAAATGTTGTTGATCAGTACAATAAAATAATTTGTTCTCATAGCAGTTGCCGATAAAAATAAGTCCTTAATGGAAGTAATTGTTAGTCATCTGTAGCTACATGATATCAGCTCAATAACTCAATGCATGCACACACTCCTACTGAATAATATACATTCACCTGTGTTGTGACTAGAACTAGTCTGACTAACATCTTGATTTACCCAGTTTATCAATAGAGATTTACCATTATATTGTTTTTTAGTTAGATTGGTAAAAACAAAGTCAAATTGAATGTATAATTTATTCATTAATGCATAGCCTACATTGTTGTCTAAAACATGTTTACATTAAAATGTTCAAATGAAATTGAACTCAAAAGAGGCCCAAGGTTTGAACAGAGCAGTAGCTAAGTTTGGACAAGTCTCATTCTGTGACTTTGGCTAATATGCCAATTTTGTTGTGGTATTGTTTTGGTATCGAGTATCGTGATGATATTGAGTATAGTGATACTAAACCGGGTATTGGTATCAAAGTCCAAATTCTTGTATCATGACAACACTAATCCTCACATGTCTCAAGCTGACCACCATCATTCCTGTTCCCAAGGACTCTACGGCTACCTGCCACAATGACTCCCGCCCTGTAGCACTCACATCTGTAATCATAAAGTGTTTTGAAAGGCTGGTTATCAACTCCATCATTCCAGATACCCTAGACACACTGTAATTTGCATACCGATCCAACAGATCCATAGATGACACAATCTCAATTATACTTTACACTGCCCTCACCCATCTAGATAAGAGGAATACCTATGTAAGAATGCTGTTCATTCACTACAGCTCAGCATTCAACACCAAGCCCGTCACCAAGTTTGGGACCCTGCAACTGCATCCTGGACTTCCTGAAGGGCTGACCCCAGGTGGTGAGGGTAGGCAGCATCACCTCTGCCAATCTGACCCTCAACACAGGGGGCACCACAGGAGTGTGTGCTTAGTCCCTTCCTGTTCTCCCTGTTCACCCACGACTGCTTGGCCACACACGACTCCAACACCATAATAAAGTTTGCTAACGACATGACGGTGTCAGGCCTGATCTTCTTCAATGTCAATAAGACCAAGGAGCTGATCGTGGACTACAGGAAACGGAGGGAGGCACGCCCCCATCCACATTGATGGGGCTGTAGCGTAGCAGGTTGAGAGTTTCAAGTTTGTCTGTCTCCAAATCACTAGGGACTGAAAATGGTCCACACACACAGACACAGTCTTGGAGGCACGGCCTCTCCCCCTTAGGAGGTTGAAAAGATTTGGCATGGGCCCTCAAATCCTCAAAAGATCTATAGTTGCACAATTGAGAGCATCTTGACTGGCTGCATCCCTGCTTGGTATGGCAACTGCACCTGTGGACAGACCAGTACATCACTGGGGCAGAGCTCCCTGCCATCCAGGACCTCTATATCAGGCGGTGTGAAAGGAAGGCCTGGAAAATTGTCAGACTCCAGCCACCCAAGTCAGACGATTCTCTCTGCTTCCGCTCGGCAAACCGTACTGGAGCAACAAGTCTGACACCAACAGGCTCCTGAACAGCTTCCATCCCCAAGCCATAAGGCTGCTAAATAGCTAACAAAATGGCTACAGGGACTATCTGCAATGATCCTTCTATTTTATGCACAGACTATGCACACTCAAGATTTTACACACACTCTCACACACACACACACACACACACACACACACACACGCACACACACACTCCCGCACTCACACACACACTTCAATTGCTCACACACACAACACGCACACACATACTGACTCACACACAGTACAATCATCATATACGCTAAAGTACTACTTAAGTCGTTTTTTGGGCTAACTGTACTTTATTTTACATTTTTTTTACTTTCAACTTTTACTTTTACTTCTCCACATTCCTAAAGAAAACAATGTACTTTTTACTCCATACATTTTCCCTGACACCCAAAGTACTTGTTACATTTTGAGAGGCTGACTGGAAAATGGTTCACATGCTTATCAAGAGAATCTCCCTGGTCACCGCTACTGTCTCTGATCTGGCTGACTCACTAAACACAAATGCTTCGTTTGTAAATTATGTCTGAGTGTTTGAGTGTGCCCCTGGCTATCCGTAAATTAAACAAAACAAGAAAAGTGTGCTGTCTGGTTAGCTTAATATAAGTAATTTGAAATAATTTATACTTATACTTTTGATACTTAAGTACATTGTAGCATATATATTTACTTTAGTATATTTAAGACCAATACTTTTAGACTTTTACTCAAGTAGTATTTTACTGGGTGACTTTCATTTTTACTTGAGTCATTTTCTATTAAGGTATCTTTACTTTTACTCAGGTATGACAATTGGGTACTTTTTCCACCACTGTTGCCTAGTCACCTTACCCTTATACATAGCTAACCCTACCACTCCAGTATCCCTGCATATTGGAAATAGTATTGGCACTGACCCTGTATATAGCTTGCTTACTTTCTCCTGTTCTTCTTGTTATTGTTTCTTGTGTGTTTTGGTTCTATTTTACTTAATTGTTTAGTACCACTATTATTGATTACTGCATTGTTGGGAAAGGAATTTCACTGTACTTGTGCACGTGACAATAAAACTTGGAACTTGGTTTAAGTTCTGTGTTGCGATATCAAAGGTGCTCAGCGGTTACCTTCCACAGGAAACCACACAGGTAGACACTGCCCAGCAAGCCTTAATCAGTATCTTGGGGAGAGAAATACCTACATCCACAGACACACACACTGTCTGTAATATGAGTAAGTCACTTTGCATAAAGGCGTATGCTAAATAGCTACAAATGTTTTTTTCACCAAAAACTGGGGGAACATTGGCCTATAGTTGCTTTAGTGAGGAGCCAATGCGGCGGCAGGTAGCCCAGTGGTTAGAGCGTTGGACCGAAAGGTTGCAAGATCGAGTCCCCGAGCTGCAAGATCAAATCCCCGAACTGACTAGGTAAAAATCTGTTGTTCTGCCCCTGAACAAGGCAGTTAACCCACTGTTCCTTGGCCATCATTGAAAATAAGAATTTGTTCTTAACTGACTTGCCTAGTTCAATAAAGGTAAAATACATTTTTTTAAATTACACCAGTCAGCTGAATGGATGTGCTGATCCTTCAGGAACAGGATACCTTTACAGTGATAGTTTAAGAAAATGCTAGATTGCTGTGCGATGTATCAAATGAAGAATACAGCAATCTTTTTGGGATAAACTCCCTTACTTACAAACTAAGCCAGGATGTTTCATACCAATCTTTCCTGACAATCATTTAATGCTCCCTCCAAGTCTTTTGAAATATAAAAGTGATAAATGTTTGGTATTTACTTTTCAGAACTTTTGTTCCTTTACACTTTGGTAAATCTGGTCCTGTCTTAATAAAGTTACCCTGTGAATTTATCAGTTTCTTCCCTTTTTTTCCAATGAATGCAGCATAGACTGGTCTGCGCTTAGTTTCAGACTCTCAACATTGGCTATTCTGTATGTTGTGCATGGATTCAAGTACTTACAATGTTGTGCCATAGGCGAATTAAACGACTTGTGCTGGTGTTCAGAATGTTTTGTAAAGGGTAACTTAGAACATGAAAAATGGTCAGCCCATTAGCTTTTTTTCTCCAAAAATATATTTAATCCATTATCCTCCTCAACTTTTTAAGTCTCCAGCCATCACTGTCTGAACGATAAAAGTTTGGTATTTACTCTTCAGAACCATATTTTCTCTTCACTTTTTATATAATAAACGGCCAGCCAAAAAGTTACATCTCTGTGAACTTCTCAATGAGTTTCCCCCCTTTAATTTCCCATGAAAGTCTCGCTCTGCCATGACGAGCTCCTCAGTTTTGCTCTGTCTATTTTCCGGCACTCTTTTATAATAAATCTGGATGAAGAGAAGAGCAGCTCGTTTCTGCTTCCGTTGCCAGGTTGGAGCCGAGCCTGGACTTGCCCATATGCTTCCATTTCCCAGTCTGCTGGCCGACCTCCCTCAGGCGGTGCTGCGGTGCAGTTTAATCACTGTGTAAAAGATGCATTCTTTGCCCACCGCTACGGATGCTGTTTGGCAGGCTCTCTCATCAGTAACAAATATGGGGCTCACCACCCTGGGTCGTGCTCATGAGCAGGCAAATAAAAAAGTTTTGCAACACTAGTACTGAGGATTAACCGAAATGGCGGTTATTTTTGTATTTTTTTTACGTTTCTGTGAGCTCAATGCGCACATTGCTGCGCAGTTTCTCTAGAGATAAATAATAAAACCATAAAATAAAAGAAATGTAATATACACAACTGAAATATTTAATTAAAGAAAAGTAAGCAGTCACTACTAGGGATTAATATTTCCCCCAAAAAGTTTCAGTACTGCGAATAATTCATATTAATCCCGAGAAATACCTCAAAAATACTGCCACTATGCCAGGGATCTACCAAAATAAGATTGTAAAGATTTTATAGCAAGTGAATTTGATATTTAGAAATGATAGAGTAACTTTGTTCACAAATGACGTTGTTGTGAATTGCGAAACTGACCGTTCATAAATTCTGAGTATTATCATGTAACTCAATTAGTTCAGCTAATTTCAGCAGTAAGCCTAGGTTATCTCGACACACAGGACGTGCAGAGCGCACCCCGAGTAGGCTATAGCGTTGCGAATCATACAAACTTTGTAATGGCAGTCAAACAAAAGGCAAATTACCAAAGTAGCTAACCTTGCTAGATAAGGTCCAAAGAATGACAGAATATATCCTATTTGGCTAAATCGAATGGATTATTAGACAGATAACAGATCAGCTCATGAGTAATGGAGACATGAAGAGAGAAATGTTATTACATATGAAGTAATCTTAACAGGGACCAACTGTTTAAAAAAACATATACTCTCATGCTGTTTATTTATCACACATTCTCTACCGAAGCTCTCAATCGAAGCGGGGGACATGTAATAGCGGTAAATTGACATGCATAGGCGAGACATCCTTTGATAATGCAATCTATGGGTTACAGAATAAAGTTAGGAATTTTCATGTGAGGAGTTCGAATTTTTGGATTCAGAGAGATTGGGACGATAGGAAAATAGCCTCGGCTCTATATAAGGCTACTTTGTGAGTCAATATATAAATAATCCACTTGATTTATATTTCTGATCAGTGATAGATGAGCAAACTAATAAATTAGCTACAACTTCCTCTTGTCCAGCCAGAGGTCAATTAACCAAATATACAGACAGATTCAGTGAAACAAAATCTCATTGATTGATTATTAGACAATCCACAGGATTTTGGTCAGGAGTAGGACAGGCATTGTGGCAAATGTTCTGATCAGCTAATATATGAATAAAGGTGATCATTAGCACTCACCTCATCTTAGCTAACATTTTCCCCAGCCTAATTGTTACCAAATATCCAAAAGGAGAGTCAGTGAACACAACCTGACATTGATTGATTTTATCTAGACAAATCCCCCACGCTTGTCTTAAAGCAGCGTGATGGCACTCTCCCAATCAAGAAGATGCTATTTAACTAGGCAAGTCAGTTAAGAACAAATTCTTATTTACAATGACGGCCTACCCCGGCCAAAGCTAGGCCAATTGTGCGCCGCCCTATGGGACTCTCAATCACGGCCGGTTGTGATACAGCCTGGAATCGAACCAGGGTCTGTAGTGACACCTCTAGCACCGAGAAGCAGTGCTTTAGACCACTGCGCCACTCGGGAGCCCAAAATTAGTATTACGGTTGGACATGACTTTGGGATTTTCAGTATAAGCAAGAATTTGAAACATGCTTTCAATTGCATTAGCCTACTTCATTTCAATATTTTCATAATTCAGTTGCTCATAACTAAGGTGAGTTTTACACTGCGCTTTTTCTAGGACCAATGGCTGTTTCCTCGTTTCCTTACCCCGCTGCTGCTCGCCTCCACCTTGTGTTCCTCGCTAGTTTAAATCAATATAGCTAACTGTTTTCTTGAAATCTGGATTTATTTCCGGTTCGGGCTCATTTAATTTCTGTGATGTCGGACCAGGCATGGGCTCAGTCTTTAGGTCACCGGGTTTGGGTCGGACCGGGATCAGATTTGTTCTGATGAGAACTCTAAACTGCATTCGGGTCTCATGTGCAGTCTGGCAGGATCAATTATGCGTGTGCTTTGAATTTATGGTAACTTTGTGTGAAGAAAATATGCTAGGCTAAATGCTTCCATGCTACATCCGATAATGTGCTATTATATTTTATCAATCTGTTGCTACGCATGTTGTTTGTTTTGTATTAGTGCCACATTGGGACAAAATGTTGTAATTTCCCGGGCCTTGTCATTACATTTTTTCAGGAAATGTGAAGAGTGGTCCTGGGACAGTCCTGGGATCGCGGGTACCATTGTTAATCCCCAGTCGCTAGCATCATGGGACTTTTATGTTTTTTTTCTGTGTTGTTACAACATTCAACCCACATAATTCATAGTGCATTTAATGTAAAAAAATAAAAAAGTATTCTAAACAAATCAAACCTACCTCCAAAAAGCACTAATTGCTCAGCATTATGCAACACAAAACTAAAATGAGCATTTCTTATTGGACAAGTCTAGGTTAGTCCTTCCTTGTTTTAGTCTGTTTTCTTCTGTTTAATTCCAAATGAACACAACCCTGGTACGGTAGTATAGATAGGCATTGAGAGGATGTGTAGAATTATGGAACTTGGCTCGGAGCTTGTTTTGATGCAGTTCGGTTAGTAGCAGAGATTTTTTGTTTGTCTAACAATATGAAACAAGATAATTAGTATTAGTTTCACCAGCAGCTCTGCAGAGCCAAGTTGACTAGAATCCAAAGCAAGTGCGAAACCGAGACAAAACAAAGTTTTCTTCAATGATATAATAATAATATGCCATTGAGCAGACGAAGTGACATAGTCATGCGTACATACGTTTTATAACGGATTCAGTTCTCAAATAATGAAACGTTACAAAACAAACACAAAAAAAACGGATGAACAAGTTTTTGGACCAGAACGACAAAGCTATTTATTCCTCATTGAAGTGTGTGTGTGTGCGTGCGTGAGGCAGGCAGCCTTTCCTCCTCCTCTCTCTCGTCTCTCTTTGAGCTAAAGCTAAAGAGGATTCATTAGGCTGACTCCAGAGCACCTGGCTGCATGCAGAGCCACACTCTGTGGGAAGTCACAGTGACGCTAACGATGCTAACCTACTTTCTACCGAGTTCTTACAGAATAACAATGATGGCTCTCGATTCCCGACTCACGGCGGGCGGCGTGACATTCGGCGGCCACATGTCTTATTTTGGAATACATGTTGGATCCTTGAGCGATTTGCTGTCTGGATGAGCTTTTCTTTCTCCCTCACTTTCTCTGTTTTAGAACTTTTTTTTTATTAAATTTTTTTAAAGAACTTAGTCTGGCTTTCAACTTACTCTTGAAAGTTGTCATAGTAGAATACAGAAGGTGCAATTTTGAAATTGAGTCGTACATCATCAGTTTTCCTTTTGTCATGTTAGTCATTGCATACCTTAAGTCATTTAAAACTTGTATGAAATTTCCAGATCAACTAGCCAGCTAATGATTTTTAGCTAGGTTTTTATCCTAAAGAACACTACTAGTCCTTAGGCCAGGCCAGGCCTGGACAATTACAGTCCTGTCACACTTTTCCCCCATCATCCCTAGCAAACACTTCTGATTTAAACTAATTGCGTTTTTAACTGACGATCATGATTAGTTGATTACTGGAGTCAGGTGTGTTAGCTGGGGCAAAAGTGTGACACCAATCAGGCCCACGAGGACTGGAGTTTCCCAGGCCTGCCTTAGGCTGATCTGACTCCATGTTATCTCTGCTATCTGTCTGCATGTAGACATAGAAACCCTTCTCTAAGCTCGAACCAAAGGACCCAGGCAGTTGTTAATTTATCACACACACACACACACACACACACACACACACACACACACACACACACACTGCAGGGCCTTATGAGTATCGGCTGCCTTAATAAGCAACGAGGGATCAAACGAGTGATGCAACTGCAAGTCAAGAGCCCCCCTCTCTGACACATCTGCCTCCTCTTCACCACCACCCTCCGTCCCCAACCCCCTCGACACCTCCCGACGCTCATCCCGCCAACCTATCCCTCAGCACCTGTCAAGTCATCCACTACGCTCGACACACACACAAGCACAGAACAGGGCGACAGGAAGAGTAATCTAATACATCTATGCTGTTCTTTCATTCCTCCAAGATATGAAATGAATGAATCTGTAGATCTGTCTTTTATGGATGACACTTTTGAGTACATTGTATTTTGACACCTGTCATCATAGTTTGAGCGCTCCAAGGATTGAATCTACCAAGTTTCCATCAACGCCAGATACCTGCTGCTGCACTTCTTAAAGCAGCTGTGTTGTTTCAGAATGGGATAGCCAGTGGTCCCAAACATCTGTTGGGAGACTTGGGAGTCATTATTTGGAGAGAGAAGGGAAAAATAGGCTGGCTAAATGCATTGGCGATTTTAGCTTGTAAATCTTGGTGGTACAAAGAACACTTTAAAAAAAATGCATGCCAGCAAAGCAACTACACAACACAGAATCATGTTAAAAACTGTCCATTGTGCCAATAGATGGTATGCACTCACATGAGATTTGCCGTGATGTTGACAGAGTGGCATGGGAGGTTTATTTCTTAGACTGGGTTAAGATGTACATTTTGGGAAACATCCTCAGTAGTGTGCCTTCGAATCAGTGGTGGCCAGCTAAAGGGTGATCAAGCCTTAGCTTGTGTCCCATGCCCAATTAAGATTTCCCACGGGACTATGCAAGGCAGGGGCGTCCTCTTCCCTGAGCCAGCCCTACAGCTGACCGCATACCTCATATGCCCTCCTAAAGTTGGAGGGATCTGAATTGGGTTCTCAGGTGGGGTGGGGGGGTAGCAAACACTAAACAATACATTAATTGCTCTATAACGGTGACAAAAGGTGCCCACAAACTGTTAGGGCCTAAAGCTGTCCCCGACAGCGGAGCTTTCCTTCCAGCACCATGTGTGAATCCTTACCACCACTACACCTGGCTATCAGCGGAGCCTCGTCTGGCAGCGAAACAGTTCATTCAGCCTCATTTACTGCCTTTTTAAAAACCACAGCTGGCATGGTGGACATGCTTCACTAAATATGGTTTCAACTCGATATGAACTGCATTCTCTTTCAGTAACAATGAATGCCGACATGAGGTTTGACCTTTGAACCATACACAAACATGATTACTTTCATGTTATGTCAATTCATGTTTGTTCTTATATCATGCACACGTCCTTGTGTGCCATCGCGCACATGTTGATTTTGTCCATCCACACCAGACATGATAAGGATGGGGCAGCAGGTAGCCTAGTGGTTAGAGCGTTGAACTAGTTACCGGAAGGTTGCAAGGTCGAATCCCCGAGCTGACAAGGTAAAAATCTGTCGTCCAGCCCCTGAACAAGGCAGTTAAACCACTAGGCCGTCATTGAAAATAAGAATTTGTTCTTAACTGACTTGCCTAGTTAAATAAAGGTAAAATAAATGGATACCCAGGTTGAAATATCAAAACCAACTACATTCATTTGGGGACAGGTCGAAAAGCATGAAACATTCATGACAATTTAGCTTGCTGATGCTAGTTAATTTGTCCTGGGATGTAATATTGGGTTGCAGTGCATTGCATCAAGTGTCACAAATAGAACCAAGTTCTATTTTAGCTCCTGGCTATGCAGACGCTTGCGAGCAGTTTGGATGCGGTGATTGAATAACGTATGTGTACATTTATTTAGCAACGCTCGCGTGCTGTGTGGTCAAATGAGCAGTGACAAGGTAGGCCTTCATTCAGCACTTTCAAAATGGACATGACAGAAATTCAGACGTTAGTTCAGATAAATTCAGCAATATGTTGAGTTAACTTTACTCTTCTTTAAGTCATCACATGGAGAGAGAGCGAGGCACTGTTAGCCTACCATTTGAAGTATTTTACTAGGCCTGTGTGGTCTAAAAAGGAAGGAAAATACAATCACGAGGATCCACTTTTATAGACAATATAACGAAGCTCAGACAGCGTATTGCTCAAACACAACAACCCTTGCAACATCAACTGGAATTACATGGTTTTATTACTGAACTTTTTGTTGAAAAAAAACAACATTTGAATGGAAAGAGACTGTCACTGGCAAACATGGTTATAGACCCAGAAACACTATATACTGTATATTATATACTTTGCCCTCATAGTGGAGAAAAGCATATGCACTAATTATAATACACAAAGTAATAAAAACAATGAATTGCATCATTCCAACATTGCTTAAAATTATAAATAAGATGCTCATGAGATAGATCTATATAAGCAATATAACAATTGATATGTAGGCTACAAACTATGGCCTAAGGGAACGATGAGAGGATAAGACGCAAGCCGTAATTTCGATTAAGACGTTAATGAACTAGCTAAAAAATATGTATTTGTTCTGCACATTAGGCTAAGTTCTGAAGGGGAGAGGGACCAAATTCTTAGGGTGAGACACATGGGCTACTAACAGCTTACAACACAACAGACACTTAGTATTACTGTCTTAGCTATAGTATACATATCCTGGCATATTATTTATGCAGCAGCATCTAAGACATATTTTTGGACTCACTGTTGTCATGCTGTGCTCACTTGAACAGGAAGGTGGCACGGCAGTCCTTCTGGGCAAACTTTGTCATCAAACTTTCATCAAAGTCTGGCATTCTCTGGATTTATGGTGCTTTCAAGACAACTGGGAAGTCTGGAAAAAAATGAGGTTAAATCGTGATGTCAGTGATCTTCAGGTCGGTATGTCGAAGGTCTAGAAAGAGGCCCTAATTTCCGAATTGGATGAGTGTTCAAAGCGGATTTTCCCAGTCGGAGCTCGTTTTTCTCTGAATTCCCAGTTGTCTTGAACACATTAAAGTCGGAAGTCCGAGATTTCCCAGTTCCAGTTGTTTTGAACACGGCAGAAGTCATGCTGGAGTGACAGCATGGCCATGTATTCAACCATTGTGTTGCATGTGAATGTTTATTTTTTTAAGCTTGGAAAAGAGACCTTTTCAGATAGATGTTTTACATCCTTAAACCCAGACTTGGACCACACACACTCTCCCCCAAATAACAGGCAGTAGAAGCAAAATAGTGAATCTGCGATTTCCGAGTTTTTATGTAATGTCCCATGGCCGGTGAGCACCGATACGTTTTATCTATAATTTATCTTCATTTGACAACGATTGAAAATGATTTGCCAGTAGATTGTTGACATTATTCACCTCTTGTCTAGCTAGCTAACTTGCTAGATAAGATTTTGAAAGTATGATGTTGACTTGATCAGTCCAATCAAAGCCATGTAACGTGATTTGACGTAATTTTATCTGTGACCAATGCCTTCTTGGATGGGCACTTCTAATGTCAATCTATGGCAGCACCCAAGGGGGCTTGAACTGCCTAGCTCTCTTTGTAGATTCTGAGGTGACGTAGTGTCCCCATGAGTGACAGAACACTGAGCCAATCACAGAGCAACTAGAGAAGATTACCAACGCCTAAGCTCTGTATTTTCGCTGGCTGCCCCTCCATCACAGAAAACACTGAGCTAAGCTGAAGCACCTGCATTTTGGAGCTGCCTTACCCAAGAAAGAGACCATGTTTGTATGCGGCTTTATAACTCAAGGATATTATTTTTTACATTGCTTGCAAACTGAAATGTAACACGAATTAATGCCAAAATTACATGCAAAACAAGCCAATTATATAAAACATTTTTTTTAGCTAAACAGGTGGGGCTCTGCATGATGGTGACGGGTCACCACCGGCTAAATGTATAAATTGTTATATATCGCATATTATACCAGCCACAGGCTGTTGTGTACCACGTATGTTTCTCCACTCTACATTCTACTGTACAACTGCTGCATCAGTGTTAAGGTTGCAAAATTCCAATCTTTCAACCGTCATTTCTGGAAAATCTGGGAATTTTTGGTAAAGGGCCATATGTGGTATATCTGTGAGTTCAAGTCCCGTGTCCTATGTAAACACTGACAATGTACAATGCTGTCAGACTGTTCTCAATCAAAATAGGATATGACATTTATTGGCAATTGCGACCACAAACCTCAAACATCTCCAAAGTACCTTCCATAATATCTCCCTCCTCCATCACACTGTCACCACAGCTTATAGGAGAAACCATGGGCTCACGCAAAGCAAGACTGAAACCACACACTAAAGATTCATGTTTGATAGAATCTGGTGCTCTTCAGTCCATCAGATCTCTCTATAAGTGCATTCAATGGACTGTTATTGACAGTGAACATTTGAGACTGTGGTTGTTGGGGGGACAGGTTGGTCGGGGATGTTTGACAGGTGTTGTGGCAGAACATGGATCAATAGCGCATCACCGCTGACAGAGAGCATGATGGGACATTCGAACAAAGCAATGATTGATCGCTATGGTTTGAGCAGGTCGGCAGTCTCAAGAAAACAGAGTAAAGGTTGCTTAGAACTATTCAGTCATTTAAAATGGGAGTGGAATTCACTCCCTATTAGTAACACCACTGAGGGTGTTGCATATGTGCTGCAGGCGGTGGCTTCACCCACTAGACCAGCCTCAGGCACTATTATGTAGTCATTTTGAAGATCAAAACAGTTTTCAAGCCATCAAGTGACGATGATGATATCATCTCCTGTAATAGTGACTAATTTCTCTTTCTCTCTCCTTCTCACTCCTTCTCCTTCTCCTTCTTCCTCCCCCCCCTTTCTTCTCCTCCCTCCTTATTCTTCTTCCTCCTCCTCCCCCTTTCTTCTCCTCCCTCCCTCCTTTTCTTCTTCCTCCTCCTCCTCCCCCTTTCTTCTCCTCCCTCCTTCTTCTCTTCGTTCCGGAGCAGTTTGGCCGAACAGAAGTGATCGATAACACCCTGAACCCGGACTTTGTTCGGAAGTTTGTCCTGGATTTCTTCTTCGAGGAGAAGCAGAATCTTCGCTTTGATGTGTAAGTGGACACCATGTCTCTCTCTCTCTTCCCGTCTGTTGTAATATCCTCCCTTCTTCTATTTTCTCCTTCTGTTCACCAGAGAATGATTCATCAGTTTTCATTAGCAAGGTTCAATTAAGAATCACTTGACTTATTAATACTAAGGGCTCAATTCAATCAAACCAGGGTCATGTTCAGTTGGGCACACCGTAGCAAAACACACTTTATTTGGAAAGTCCGGATTTTCCATCTGTAGATGCTGGGGTGTATGATTACATTGCTAAGGAAGACGTGGATGTTCCTCTCACCTATATTTACCACTGTTAACCTTATATTTACATAATTTATCACAACCATAATTTTACATGATCATAAACATAATTTTACATTACCATAAACATCATTTTACATGATCGTAAACGTCATTTTACATGATCATAAACATCATTTTACATGACCATAAACATAATTTTACATTACCATAAACATAATTTTACATTATCATAAACATCATTTTACATGATCGTAAACATCATTTTACATGATCATAAACATCATTTTATATTATTATAAGCATCACAAACATTTAGATTAACAACATTTTGCAGGATAATTACGTTTTTGACTTTTAAAAAAACTACTTTGACCGATAAAGTAAAAAAACACTTTCAAGCCCAACAACAACATAAGAACTCCCCTTTGCCTCAAATCCACAGCCAGCTTCCTTTCTGCTGCGAAGGCAGCTCACAGTTGAATCCAGGGGTGGAGGGAGTTACAGGCTGTTGGGGGGATGTTACTGTTCCAACTTCCCTCCTCCCTCAGAGAAGGGGGGATCGATGCCCTCTGCAGGAGGCCAGAGGAGGAGAGGAGAGCAAGAGCAGAAGCCCCAGCAGGGGGCCAGAGGAGGAGAGGAAGAGCAGAGGCCCCAGCATGTGGCAGGTGGCGGTAGCTCGGGCCAAACCACCCTCTCAGATCTGTCACATTGATTAGGCTACACACATACACACCACGATCAATAACACCACCAAAACACCAACCGACCGCCACAGCCAGATCTGCCACGCAGACAGGAAGCATTAGTCAAACAAGCAGAAGCAAAGATGTAACAGTAGGTGGATACCAGTGTAGTTGGAAGGCATTTGTCAACGGTTGTTGTTGTATTTCATTCAAATCTTGTCAAGAAGGAGGAGGAAAGTCAAACATGATTTTAAGCAAAAACTCTCTTTGTTGTAAGATGAGGAGCTGACAAAATATGTGCTTTTAGGAATAGGGTTGGAGAGATGTTTGTAAAATCTTGACAGATACTAGTTGGAGACAGTCATAACAGAACAGGATAAAACTTTTAAATAGAGTTGGAAACTGTCAACCCAGAAAAACAGCTAAAAATAAATTACAGAACATGAATCTGAATTGCAACAAGTCATACACCATGTGTTCCTGTTGTCATGACTTTGTATTAGTTAATGTGACGACTGTTGCTCATCGAATTATTCCAAGTTTCTAATTACGTGATTAACTGAATCAAACAATTATTAACTCATTAACCTGGGGCACCATGGGAAAACTAGTTGTTATTGAGTTTCTATTTCCTAAATTAACTCAAAGAATATCAGAATATCGATTTTACAACAGCCGCTAATTAACCAGTTGCCTCTGACAGTCTCGTTCTGAACGTCGTATAGCCCATGAATCTGCACGGACCCGGGTCCCACTAATGAATTCGTACCACACCAATCTTCATTGAATATTTACTAAAAGCTCAAATTAGAACTTAGTATAACGGGCCAACACACTATGGCACATGTGTTACCCACAATGGGAATTTCTAAAAAATGAAGTACACAAGAGAAATATACATTGGGGTGAATTTGTCAGCTATGCTATTCTAACCCTAGCCTTGCCTCAAACTGCCGCTCTTATGGGTCAGAATACAATGATGTAATTACGTGGTGATGATCACCGGGGATTCTCTGCGTAGGCATTCAGCTGTTCGATGACGCGCTACTCTGGCGCACCTCTCTGACCTTCTTCCCGGTGTCAGTGTCCTTTTTGGCTTAGGAGTCTGTTCCCTCACCCCTTTCTCTGGAAGGGGTCTTCTGAGTCCAGACAGCTCTGTAGCTCAGAGCTCCCAGCATAGGAATGAAACCCTTTAGATACCGTGATTCGATGGAAGATGGAGGCTAGGTGGTTCGACTTGAATTCATCCGCTTAGACACAGCTACTCATCCGTAGCTTGGGTAGAAAAGGATTTCTTTGTCCTCAAACATGCGTTGCATTCTGGGTTTGTTGACTTTTAAGACCCTGCTGCAGCTGGGGTCACGTAGTCCTGTTGTAAATTCTATACTCTCAGGAAGTTGGCGTGGCCGCCTTTAGGGCAATTCTCTGGGCAAGTTAATGAGGCAAGGGCTAGATTTTTCTCAAATCCCATTTTAGACAATTAACTTAACATTTCATCTTCCCCAAAACATTCTCTTTGATTTGGATATTTTCCATACAACGTACAATGTATAAACATCAAACATATACTAGGAAAACCCTTCACATTACAATGTTTTCGTAATAACGTCATCTATTAACCTTTAATATCAGAACAAAAATGACATACATTTTCATAGTCCATCTATCGTCATGACCACCATTGTGGCTGACGAAAACCATTGTTCCAAAGTCCCTTTAGTTCATGTTTAATGTCCTGAGGCTGGTTCTCTATAGTGACAGGACAAAGGAATTTGTCTGTGGCCTGAGATTTACCAGGGGCGTGGGGGCCATAAAACCCCCCACGTCTTCAGACCCCTAGATCTCTCCTCCTCTGTTGGGGTTGAGAGATAATCTGTAGGGTTGTGGTCTCCTGTAACCTGACCTGATCAAGACAGTCATGACACTGTTCTGATTTAAACCCTACCGGTATAGCCAGCTGTGCAGGAATAGATTGACGCAAACACACACACTCATACACACACATCACTAGGCTATTTACACCATATACAGTTATAATAATATATTATTATACATGGCAAACTTTATATTATGCGTGTAGTTTTAGGATTTACTGTCCATTTGGGCTCTCCACATGATTTGTTAGACATAATCTCTAGCAAATGACTCCCTATGGGTTGTGTAAATTCATGTTTGCAGTGTTGCTAATCTTTGGTCTGGGATTGGGAGAATTTGGTTTGTTACCTAACTGGGTGGGAACAGTGAGAAAGTAATATGCAAGGGAAACTGTGAATTGTGTAAAAAATGCAGACGCACAGATGGGTACACACACACACACATTCTCTTTCTTACAGGCACATGCTCAGGTTTTTTAAATATTTGTGTAATTTTTTGTTAAGGTTGGATTAGATTGATATTGCGGAAAGAATATTGGTTCCATCAATGTAATTGTCTGCATCATTTCCAATCCCCCATATATTTTTTTGGGTAAATATATATATCTCCATACACACATGCATAAATATACACATACCTATATAGACATACATACTTTTAAAAATAATATACCTTTATTATTATTCCCCGCAAAACCTACCACCGATCATGCTCAGGCTTTGGCTAACCCCCTCCCCTGGGACAGCCATGCTGAATCATTAGAGGTGAATTATTCAGTAACAGTCCACAATCGTGCGCACACACACACTCTGTTGGCTGTCACGTTTTCTTTGTTGACTGCGTCTTGTATCATCTCTGATGTTGTCCTTCACACTTAAAAGATCCTCACTCTACACACTTAAAACATGTTTAAACTTTACATTTAAAACATCTACAAACTTCTACACTTAAAACATCTACAAACTTTTACACTTAATACATCTACAGACTTCTACACTTAATACATCTACAGACTTCTACACTTAATACATCTACAGACTTCTACACTTAATACATCTACAAACTTCTACACTTAATACATCTACAGACTTCTACACTTAATACATCTACAGACTTCTACACTTAATACATCTACAGACTTCTACACTTAATACATCTACAGACTTCTACACTTAATACATCTACAAACTTCTACACTTAATACATCTACAAACTTCTACACTTAATACATCTACAGACTTCTACACTTAATACATCTACAAACTTCTACACTTAATACATCTACAAACTTCTACACTTAATACATCTACAGACTTCTACACTTAATACATCTACAGACTTCTACACTTAATACATCTACAGACTTCTACACTTAATACATCTACAGACTTCTACACTTAATACATCTACAGACTTCTACACTTAATACATCTACAGACTTCTACACTTAATACATCTACAGACTTCTACACTTAATACATCTACAGACTTCTACACTTAATACATCTACAGACTTCTACACTTAATACATCTACAGACTTCTACACTTAATACATCTACAGACTTCTACACTTAATACATCTACAGACTTCTACACTTAATACATCTACAGACTTCTACCCGTAATACATCTACAGACTTCTACACTTAATACATCTACAAACTTCTACACTTAATACATCTACAAACTTCTACACTTAATACATCTACAGACTTCTACCCGTAAAACATCCCACTTTAAAGTGCCATCTAATTTTTGTCAGCTGAAATTCTCAAAAATAACAAACTGAAAGTGTTATTGTAGCTTCTCTAAGAACAAGAGTGATGTTTCACATTAAAACCTCTATGGGATCGATGTCCCTATACCGGGACGGTTGTGGGATCGGTGTCCCTATACCGGGACGGTTGTGGGATCGGTGTCCCTATACCGGGACGGTTGTGGGATCGGTGTCCCTATACCGGGACGGTTGTTGCTAACGTGCGCTAATGTGACTAGAATTACATTGTAAGTAACAGTCAACTTTCCAGGACATAGACATGCCTTATATGGGCAGAAAGCTTAAATTCTTGTGACTCACATTAACAAGTGTTCCCCCCTAATCAGCTAATGTATACTAACATGTTCTGCTAATATGTGGTGGATTGATGGCTCATTAACAGCTAGTACATAAATGCCTGCTTAATGCCTTACATAAGCTATGAAAATGTGTCCCCACATGACTTCTACTGTGCACATTCACTGCCCCGTGAACCGGGAAGCGGTTCATTACGGTAGTTAACCACCAGAGAAAATGTTATGCTGAGTTTCCACCTAAGGCTTACGGCTGTGTTTTACTCAAATGGCAGACTTGACTTGTTTCCAACTCCATGGACGGGCGACGGTGTCTCACTGGGCCATGGCCTCGATGGACTGGCTCTGACTTGGTGCCAACATCAACATAAACGTTGTTCCTTCCTGTATTATACTGATGAATAAATGTTTATTCTATTCTACTGAGCCATTATCTTGTATTATTTCTTATTGTTGTTGCATCGTCCAGAAGGAACCTGCAGGTAAGCATTTCATTGGACGTGTACACCATGTGTATCCGTACATACTTAAAACTTGAAACATGGCAATACACTGGTGTGGGGTAAGTCTTAGGTGGAAATTCGGCATTTCTAACAATGTTTATGGCAATGCAGTAGAGGAATGTCTTCGACGTGTGGAAATGGCACCTCAGAGACTAACGACTCGGAATGCTCGGTGACACGGCAGAGAATTGCAATTATCGCGCCGCAGTTCATGACCTTATGGTACTCCTCAATCAATAGCATAATGATGAATAGCATGATGATAGCTGTTAGAGCATTTGGCCAGGAACCAAAAGGTCGCTCTTTCGAATCCTGAGCCGACAAGGTGAAAAATCTGTCAATGTGCCCTTTAGCAAGGCACTTGACCCAAAATGCTCCAAGATTAATAATGGCTGACCCTGGACTGTGAAAAGGTTATACAGGTCATACAGGTTATACAGGTTGTACAGGCTATACAGGCTATACAGATTATACAGGCTATACAGATTATACAGATTATACAGGCTATACAGATTATACAGGCTATACAGATTATACAGGCTATACAGGCTATACAGATTATACAGGCTATACAGATTATACAGGCTATACAGATTATACAGGCTATACAGGCTATACAGATTATACAGGCTATACAGATTATACAGGCTATACAGATTATACAGGCTATACAGATTATACAGGCTATACAGGCTATACAGGTTATACAGGCTAGACAGGCTATACAGATTATACAGGCTATACAGATTATACAGGCCATATAGATTATACAGGCTATACAGGTTATACAGGTTGTACAGATTATACAGGCTATACAGATTATACAGGCTATACAGATTATACAGGCTATACAGGGTATACAGGTTATACAGGCTATACAGATTATACAGGCTATACAGATTATACAGGCCAAATAGATTATACAGGCTATACAGGTTATAGAGGTTATACATATTATACAGGCTATACAGATTATACAGGCTATACAGGTTATACAGGCTATACAGATTATACAGGCTATACAGGCAATATAGGTTATACAGGCTACACAGATTATACAGATTATACATGCTACACAGATTATACAGGCTATACAGGCTACACAGGATATACAGGTTATAGATTAGACAGGCTATACAGATTATACAGATTATACAGGCTATACAGATTATACAGGTTATAAAGGCTGTACAGTTTATACAGGCTATACAGATTATACAGGTTATACAGGCTATACAGATTATACAGGTGTTGTGTCTTTGGCTATGCCGGGTTAAGTGATATGACATGCTATTCTATAAAATAATTTCTTCGTAATTAATATTACCTGATTGGGCTAATCATGTAAATGTAATTAACTAGAGAGTCGGGGCACCACAAAATAATATTTATAGACCTGTTATCTTCCGAATAAACTCTTAAAGACCTAGTAATATTTTACATCAATAGCAGTCAATATTAATCGTCACCTTAATTCAGTCTCATCTGAAAGTTGTAAATCCTTGGTTATCTTCACGAACCCTGGCTAACAAGTTGAATCAGCAATACAAAATTGGGTTTAATTATTTATTTACTAAATACCTAACTAATCACACAGAATTACATATACACATAATTATTCATAACTTGATTACAAATTACGTCATAAAGGAAAACGTCCCTAGCGGGCGGAACAGATATGACAGCTGGTTACACAAAAGAAAAGGGGCTGGATTTGAGTGAAAGAGCGGGAAGACTGAGGAACAAAGGGTGAAGCTATGCTATTGTAAATACAGTATCTTATGCATTCTAAATTACCGCCCATTTGGAAAAGGAAAATGCAATACATATTTACTCTGAGCTGTGCTTCGGTAGGTTGGTGGTAGATGGAAGGCCGTGTTGCCAAGCTGAGTCCTTTGTCCTTTGAAGAACGTCTCTGGTGGTCAATTGGCTACGTTGTACTAACGTCGTTGTGTGATAGACGGGATACTCTGTCTGTTCCTTCCTAACCCTCGTTTGCTACTGTTGCTAACTCAACGGCTAGGAGGTATGACTTCTGTAGTGAATAAGAGTTCAAAGTTCATACCATTCACAACCAAAGCTCACGCTGATGTTGGCTTCGTTCTGTAGTTATTATCTGAACCATTCTGACATCGGACCATCGTCCTCACATCCTCGGAACAGGAGGTTATATTGTCGTCAAGGCTTTATATAGGAAGGGAGAGGAGGGCGTGTTTGAAATGTTTTATAGCCCCTGTCCCTTCACAGGGGCGGGCCACTGATTGAGCAGAGCCCTACCTTGTGAAAACCCAAATCTCACATTTTAGAAGCTAAAATCACATTTCCCATCCCATCATGAATAATTTCATATTCAAACATTTAAATTGAACAACAATTCCATGTGAATCCGATAACTCTGATGTGTAGACTTTCCACTGTAGAGTTTATGTCATCTTATCATTGATGAGAATGTCTCAGATGACAACCGAACTGACATCATATTCATTAAGTACCACTGCACATGTTCAATTGGTCGGATTATCAGAATATAGTTAATTTCCCCTCACCTTCTGATGTTCCCAGAATCTCTATGTTAACCAAGGGGTTTGCAAATGTAACATCAGTAGGGTAGAGAGAGGATAAATGGATAAAGAGGTATTTATGACTGTCATAAACATACTCCCAGGCCAACGTCATGACACAGGCTACACAGGCTACACAGGATATACAGGCTATACAGATTATACAGGCTACACAGGATATACAGATTATACAGGCTATACAGATTATACAGGCTATACAGGCTACACAGGATACACAGGTTATACAGATTATGCAGGCTACACAGATTATACAGCCTATACAGGCTATACAGGCTATTGACAGCTATTCTCAGCCCTGTGTAACGAAACGTTGATCGATATCCACTTTTTTTTTGTTGGAGTCACACCTGTCATCCTTGTGACATAAGTGAGGTCATAGAAGGTATATGGAAATAAATTGGATGCCTATTGCATTTCCAGGATTGTCCAGATATGGATCTTCAAGGCCCCATGGGAGTGCTGCCTCTGTCGTCTCCCTGATTTCAGGTCCCGAGAGGTGGCTCCAATAAAAGGGAGAGCCCCTGTTATGGCTGGATGAATAATTTAACCATATCCTTCCCTCTAGAGATTATTTTTAGCATCCTGAATCACAATAGATAGGAAAGGTAGGAAGTGCCATGGAGGCACTGTAAGGTCTTAGAAATAGGGATATAGATAGAGATAGGGTTAGGGATGGGGCTTAGAGATAGGGATAGGGCTTGGAGATAGGGCTTGGAGATAGGGATAGAGTGCTTTAAGATGGGGATAGCGATAGGGATAGAGATATGGCTTAAAGATAGGGAGAGGGATAAAGATGGGGCTTAAAAATGGGGATAGAGACAGGGCTTCAAGATAGGGATAGAGATAGGGATGAAGATAGGGATAGAGATGGGGATGAAGACAGGGATAGAGATGGGGCTTAAAGATAGGGATAGAGAGGGCTTCAAATTAGGGATAGAGATAGGGCTTCAAGATAGCGATAGAGATGGGGCTTAAAGATGGGGATAGAGATAGGGCTTAAAGATGGGGATAGAGATAGGGCTTAAAGATGGGGATAGAGATAGGGCTTAAAGATGGGGATAGAGATAGGGCTTCAAGGTGCGGGATAGAGATGGGGCTTAAAGATAGGGATAGAGATGGGGATGAAGATAGGGCTTAAAGATGGGGATGGAGATAGTGCTTAAAGATAGGGATAGAGATGGGGATGAACATAGGGCTTAGTTGTTACATGTAAACAGATGTAGGATCTTAATTTGAGCCAGTTTGCTACAGTAGGAAAATAATCCTGCAGAAACAGGAAATGTGAGTTAGTATGTGGATTATAATTAATGGTCATTTTTGTAGGGGTTGATTACATGTTTCGTTAGGGAATTTTGAGTGGAAATTACAAACTTCAGAAGTCTTTTTAAACCTCAAATACAATACACGTTTGACATTTCCTGCATTGCAGGAAAGTTCTTCTGCAACAATGTACCATTTGTACTGTACACTAGGAAACTAGATGGAACGGGTTATCTAATATCTATACCTGCTCTTAGTTCTACCTTTCAATCTGAGCATGCTATATGGGGCGAAGACAACATCCTTTTCTCTTGTATCTAATGGAATCATTATATAAAGAAGAGTGGGGGTCGGTAACATTTCAGAAGGGCTTCCCACTCTGTTATGACTAGTGTATCGTGGCATAACAAGGCTTTCCAGAGACTCAGCAGATATACAAGAGATATAGAACACTGCATGATGCTCAGTTGTATCCTGTAGATAGGTAGGTAGGTCTTTATTTTCCATACTTTTCCTCAATTATGAGGATCCTATCCTCAGGTCAATTAGCTTGCCTTCTGAGAAGTGACTGAGTTATTTTAAAAAGAGAACTTGATTACTCGTCAAGTCGTGAGCACGAAGAAGTAAATGCACGTCATGCATTTCTCCTAGATCTAATGACTTGTCAAACGTGAAGGGGAGTTCACATTTTCTTCCATTTAGATAATAAGGAATAGGCTAACATGACTGTCTGATGACCAAGCAGCAAAGGATGGAAGAATAAAGAACTTGGGTTCTGCTGGAGTTTTTAAGAAGGTCAAGTCAGAGTGATGGTGTGATTTTTTACACCTTGCTGAGAGAGAGTTGGAAGTAACACTGTCCTTGGAAGGGTGTTATAGTTTGTTTTTGAACCTGTAGTTTTTGTGCTGTTATAGTAGATACAGTGGTTTATAAAGGCCAAACCGAAATGTGACTTCCGCTTTATCCCAACCCCTCTGAAAGACACATACATATACAGGTTGGAGAGGCGGGCCTGCCACACTGGGCTCCCATGGAGCCGTTGTTGTGGGTGGTTAAGTGCCTTGCTCAAGTGCCACAACAGCAGGCAATAGCATCTCTGGTTGCCAGGTCACTTCCCCCCCAGATTTTTCCCATCAGACCCGGGAACTGGTAACCCTCCGGCTCGCTTCCCTAACCACTAGGCTACCTGTAATGTAATTAAGCAGGCACGGAACAAACCCTACCACGGGCCCCTGGCCGCTATCAATTATGTATGGATTCCCTATCAGCCCAGGTAAACCTGTGCATTGATCCTTCACTGTAATTAAGGTTTTTGGAAATTCTACAATAATGTTTCCTTCTCATTAGGATTCGATTTGTATCAACGTGGTAATTTGTGTTAATTCACGCCCCACCTTCCAGGATATCACAATGTGTTTAATGCCGGTCCTTTGTCTCGATTACAAAGAGCTGCCCTGAGGTCCTCTGTCGCCTGCCATGTAAATGAGGCTATCCGATATTTGGGGCGGGTTTATCACTCCTCGCACTGCTAAATCTAATTTCGCTCAGCGCTTCCAGGCTTATCCTACTGTGTTGTAATTTCATTTGATACCACCCAGGCCTGGCTCAGCACTCAATTTTACACCGCCAGAGATGGGATTTGTACTGAGTGAGTGAGGGGCAATTCTGATTGAAAGTGAGGGATCGAGGAAAAACTGAGATGGAAGACTCGTTGTAGAGGGAGAGTAGGTAGGCTAATAGAAGTAAGAAAGGTTCTGGAGTTTAGAGATACTTTTGGAGGCTTAGTGTTTGAGAGCGGGGAGTTCTGCTCTCTGCCACTTCGCTAGATTCTGATAATGTGGTTGTTATAGCTTTCTCATTCTTCAGGTGAGCCTCTCTACTTTTCATCACAATACACATTGGCCCCTAGTTTTCAGCTTTATCACTAAAAACTTTTTATTTTCCTCTGCTGCTCTGAAACACGGTGACAACATATGGAAGCAGATTTATGCCAAAATTAAGAGAGGCTGTTAATGAAAGAACTGAAGGCACAGCTTCTTCTGAAAAGACACCACTTAATTTGTGATGAATTGGTAGAAATGAGGGCCTGTGCCTATGTTCGATCCTCATTTACAAATGAACTGGTCTGCATGTGAAGCTTGAACAACTGAGCAGCTTTTTTAAAGCTCTTTCCTAAGTGTTTATTGCATTTCTTAGTTTTGTCCTAGATTTCCAAATCAGAGTCTTCCAGATGCTGGAGCAGTGAGCTAGGTTGTCTGTCTGTCTGTCACACCGTTGTCAGTTCTGTCATGGTGCCCTAGTACTGCGGCCTCTCTCCTGGCCATGCAGAACCCTCACCTGTCCATCACAGAGCTGTAAAGGAGAGGGGAAATAATAAGAGGTTGAAAGAAAAGAGAAGAAAAGTTGAGAGTTGGAGAATAGAATAGTTTCAAATACCTTTGTGATATTTTGTATTCAAAATACAAACATTATGTAAGAAGAACTTGAACATTTATCTTTGAAGATGTTATAAACGAAAGGTTCATAAAGTGTGATAAATTACTTTTAGAAGATATCTTACATTCTCGTAGGGCCAAGCCAGACTCTTAAACCTACCTAGAACCAAAAGGTTTCTCCTACAGGGACAGCAGAATAACCCTTATATTTTTTAAAGAGTGAAGGCATTCATAGTAGCCTTAATACATCTTTCTCAGTTTGCATTTGACAATGACGTTTCGACAGACTCATTTTGACAGCTCAATCTTTCTCACCATCTTACACTACCTATATCAAATCACAATCAAATTTGATTTGTCACATACACATGTTTAGCAGATGTTATTGCATGTGTAGCGAAGTTCTGATATCCTCCCTGGATCTAGCGGGTCCGTATGGCTTCGCAATACCGTACTAGCACTACAATTGGCTCTCTGTACCTGAATCCCATCCAAGGGCCTTGTCAGTCACTCAGGTTCTACACAGCAACTACAGTGGGAAGAAAAAAGTATGTGAACCCTTTAGAATTACCTGGATTTCTGCAGGTAATTGGTCAACATTTTATCTGATCTTCATCACAACAATAGACAGTCTGCTTAAACTAATAACACACAAACAATTATAATTTTTCATATCTATTGAACACACCGTGTAAACATTCATAGTGCAGGTTGGAAAAGTATGTGAACCCTTGGATTTCATAACAGATTGACCCTCCTTTGGCAGCAATAACCTCAACCAATTGTTTTTTGTAGTTGCAGATCGGACCTACACAACGGTCAGGAGGAATTTTGGACCATTCCTCTTTACAAAACTATTTCAGTTCCAAAATATTCTTGGGATGTCTGGTGTGAACCACTCTTGAGGTCATGCCACAGCATCTCAATCGGGTTGAGGTCAGGACTGACTGGGCGACTCCAGAAGGTGTATTTTCTTCTGATCAAGGCATTCTGTTGTTGACTTACTTCTGTCTTTTGGGTTGTTGTCCTGTTGCATCACCTAACTTCTGTTGAGCTTCAATTGGCGGACAGATAGCCTTACATTCTCCTGCAAAATGTCTTGATGAATTCATTTTTCCGTCGATGACAGCAAGCTGTCCAGGCCCTGTGGCAGCAAAGCAGAGTCACATGGCACGGAACAGGTGAACCCAAGAGTAGACTCAGACGAGGAGACTGGGATGAGGTAACCAAGGTATTTATTGAAACACGGGGAAGATGGGGAGCAGGCCAGGGGAAGCTCGGGCGGGTTGCAGGAAGCTAAGTGTGGAGGCTGACTGGAGCGGGAGGGGTTGGGACTGGGGAAGCAGGACCAGAGGGGAATCCAATTAGGCAGTGGGGTGGGGGGTCCAGGACAGAGTAGCAGGATGACAAGACGTGGGACTGGAGAAGGGGACCAGAGTTAGAGCTGGCAGAACCGTAACAGAGAAGAAAACAGCGTCAGGCAAAGGAAAACAGGCATAACATGAAAACAGGATCTAAGCAGAAACAATTGGCTAAAAAACGCAGACTGACTGAGCAGAGGTTACGATCTGGCAGTGTGGAAGTGGCAGGGCTGAGTATTTGTCGAGGTCTTGATTATGGAACAGGTTGCAGCTGGTGGGGATCTGCTCTGCCTCCAGCACACCTGTCTCCGCACACACACACACACACACACACACACACACACACACACACACACACACACAGAGAGAGGAAGAGGGAGAGAGCGCTGGGGGAGTGGCGGCAGGTTAGGGAGACCCAGGATCCCTCCACCATATTTTACAGTTGGGATGAGGTTTTGATGTTGGTGTGCTGTGCCTTTTTTTCTCCACACATAGTGTTGTGTGTTCCTTCCAAACAACACAACTTTAGTTTCATCTGTCCACAGAATATTTTGCCAGTAGCGCTGTGGACCATCCAGGTGCTCTTTTGCGAACTTTAGACATGCAGCAATGTTTTTTTTTGGACAGCAGTGGCTTCTTCCATGGTGTCCTCCCATGAACACCATTCTTGTTTAGTGTTTTACGTATTGTAGACTTGTCAACAGAGATGTTAGCATCTTCCAGACATTTCTGTAAGTATTTAGCTGACACTCTAGGACTATTCTTAACCTCATTGACTCCAATGAGCTTTTAGTGAAGTCATTAGCCTAAGGGTTCACATACTTTTTCCAACCTACACTGTGAATGTTTAAATTATGTGTTCAATATAGACAAGAAAAATACAATAATTTGTGTGTTATTAGGTTAAACACACTGTATTTATCTATTATTGTGACTTAGACAAAGATCAGATTAAAATTTATGCAGAAATCCAGGTAATTTAAAAAGGGTCCACATACTTTTTCTTGCCACTATATTTCTCCTGGGAAACAAATTCAATACGGATGTATGTCTTGGAATGTGCAAGTAACGGGCTACTTACCAACACTGTGTACATCTTCAATAAAGTCAGCTATCTAAATGCCTGTCAACTATCCAACTTAACTATCTTTAAAATGTCTATAGTATTTCCTTTTGACTCTACCGTGGAGTCCTGGAGGAGCTCATCTTGTTAATTACGGTCAAGTCAAGCATTTGACCCCTCGGTCCTATTGAAAATCTCCTTCATAATCTATTCAAAGGACCCAGATGATGGCAAGGTTGCTGTTTCTCTTTAGCACGAGGCAGTGCATCGTCCTCCACTGTTTGACTTCAAAAACACTGACAGAAACGAGTGGGTGCAAAGGGAGAAAGAGATTCCAGACGGAGAAGAAAAATGCATTATATTCTTGTGTAATGTGCAGTAATTTGTGTAAATCAGTTTAGCAGCAAGTGGATTTCCTTTGTCAAACAAGCTTTTTATAGGAACTCGTTATGTTGGCACTTAAGAGAGCACCGTGAGGATGACGAGGTAGCCTTGAGGAAAAAAGTGCCATGTTTTCCCCCCCTGGTGGGTGGGAGGGGGGTGATAGGGTCTTCAATTCATACAGTCGATCCTATTTTGGAATTCATTACCATTCGGATCCACATCCATTTGTCTTTGTCATTCTTGACTCTTCCTTCTTATCTACATACACGCTGCTTATTTATTTATTAAACATGATGTTTACCTGTCCTGTGTGGGTAATCTATTGTTTCATCTTCATGCACAGCTGTAAAGTCAGGATTTGATTACAGTTAAGTTTAGGCTGCCTGTACTATATGAGGAAGTACATTAATGTATGTTTATGGTTTAACTTACAGTCATGATTTTGCCAGATGTTTATTTTATTTTTTATTTATTTTTTATTTAACCTTTTATTTAACCTTTATTTAACTAGGCAGGTCAGCTAAGAACAAATTCTTATTTACAATGACAGCCTACCAAAAATACAAAAGGCCTCCTATGGGGACGAGGGCTAGGATTAAAAATACCAAATAAAATACAAAAATAGGACAAAACACACATCACGACAAGAGAGACACCACAACACTACATAAAAAGAGGCCTAAGACAACACAGCATGGCAGCAACACATGAAATCACAGCATGGTAGCAACAAAACATGGCAGCAGCACAACATGGTAGCGGCACAAAACATGGTACAAACATTATTGGGCACAGACAACAGCACAAAGGGCAAGAAGGTAGAGACAACAATACATCACGCAAAGCAGCCACAACTGTCAGTAAAAGTGTCCATGATTGAGTCTTTGAATGAAGAGATTGAGATAAAATTGTCTAGTTTGAGTGTTTGTTGCAGCTCGTTCCAGTTGCTAGCTGCAGTGAACTGAAAAGACGAGCGACCTAGGGATGTGTGTGCTTTGGGGACCTTTAACAGAATGTGACTGGCAGAACGGGTGTATGTGGAGGATGAGGGCTGCAGTAGATATCTCCGATAGGGGGGAGTGAGGCCTAAGAGGGTTTTGTAAATAAGCATCAACCAGTGGGTCTTGCGACGGGTATAGAGATGACCAGTTTACAGAGGAGTATAGAGTGCAGTGATGTGTCCTATAAGGAGCATTGGTGGCAAATCTGATGGCCGAATGGTAAAGAACATCTAGCCGCTTGAGAGCACCCTAACCTGCCGATCTCTATTAATTGCGTCCCAATAATCTAGCATGGGTAAGATGGTCATCTGAATCAGGGTTAGTTTGGCAGCTGGTGTGAAAGAGGAGCGATTACAATAGAGGAAACCAAGTCTAGATTTAACTTTAGCCTGCAGAGGTAACTACCTCAAGCTCTAAACCCTCAGAGGTAGTAATCACACCTGTGGGGAGAGGGGCACAAAGTCATAAAGGTACATATTATATATGGTAACTAGTTATTACTTTATCAATGCTTGATAAATAGTTTTGGGTCAATTCCAGATGTACTGTAACAAGTAGCTATTGGCGTGAAGATCATTTTAGTGTCAACCTAACAACTGATAGCACGTTGTTTTCTATTAAAAACCAGGTGAATGCCATTTGTGTTACATTTTTACATTTAGATTTTTGTCATTTGCAGACACTCTTATCTAAAATGACTTACAGTTAGTTCATTAATTTTAAGATAGCTACAATAGGTGAGTCAACCACACGGTCAAAGTCAATATATTGTTTCCCATTAAAGTAGCTATCAGCAAAGTCAATGCTAGTAAGAAAAGACATGTGTAAGGGTTAGTTCATGAAAAGCAAGGGTGTTTGTTTTTTATTTCAATTAAATGAAAAACAATTTAGGCTACTATTACGGTGTCCATATAAGGACAGTCTCAGAGTCACAAGGAGTTGGTGTCAGTGTCACTTAGACAAACCATAATTCCTGATGAGACTGAAAGTAACTCTTGTTGACACTGACATTAACTCCTGATAAGGATGAGTGACAGTGATGCCAAATCCTTGTGACTTTGAAAGAAGGGAGAGAACAGAGAGACGACAGACGGATTCAGAGAAACAGTGAATGTAGTCTTTGTTTCAGGGTAGTTTATCACCGTCCTAATATAGACACCGTATCCTGGCACATGCGCTCCCTAAGGAAAATATCAAAAGATCTCAAATCAAATGTTATTTGTCACAAGTACAGAATACAAAAGGTGTAAACCATCCAGCTAAATGCTTACATACAAGCTCTTCCTCAACAATGCAGAGTTCAACATCAAATGTACGAAATAGAAATCCAGAATAGGATCTTTTTTTTAAAACACAGAAACAACACTTGTTCAGATAGGCAAGAGCTTTAAAGGGGCAATCAGCAGTTGGAACAATAACAAAGCATTTTCCCCACAACTATTTTGGTAAAAATGGGTCTGGAGAAATGCAATCACTGTCACGTCCTGACCATAGAGAGCCCTTATATTTTCTATGGTAGAGTAGGTCAGGGCGTGACTGTTTTTTTTTTCTAGTTAATATTTTCTATGTGGGGTTCTAGTTTAGTTTTTCAATGTTGGTGTTTGGTATGATTCCAAATTAGAGGCAGCTGGCTATCTTTGTCTCTAATTGGGGATCATATTTATTATGTAGCATTTTTTCCACCTGTGTTTTATGGGATATTGTTTTGAGTTAGTGTATGTTACACCTCTTAGTTACGGTTCGTTGTTTGTTTAGTTCTTTCTTTGTTGTTTTTGTGCATTTCTAATAAATTAGATGTGGAAACCATATCGCGCTGCAGCTTGGTTCGATAATTATTCCAGCGAACGTGACAATCCCTCTCAAATTCATAGACAGAGATATGGATGCATGGACTTGACCATCCATGATATCAAAATAATTGTTTTGAGGCAATAGAGTGTTTGTATACATCTACTTTTATTACAAACATTAGAGTAAAACAACCTTTATTTTATTATTTTGTGTTCTGATGGGGTACAACAGTTGAACTAAGCTAATGAGGCATTTCTAAGGTATATTCTTCAAGAATAAAAGCCTACAAATTATTCATTTAAGTCAAAACATTGCTGTAGAAACTGCAGATTGACCCTTTTTAAAGTAACTTTGATTTTTTTTGTAGATTCAACCCATCACCAGGTGCTGATGTATTGTCCCTTTTTCTGACAGGTACAATGTGGACACCAGAAGTTCAAACATTTCAAAACATGTAAGTACACTGGTGATATCATGCTATTAATATAAGCTGAATATCTTGCATATTTTCATGTCACTTAGTTATGTTTACTTAATGAACTGTCAAGGGAAGATACTTCCCTATTAAAGCCGTTACATTTGGTTAGTCTTTGATTTGATTACTAAGTGATATTCTTCTTCAAGGAGGGAATGTCGGAATAATGAATTTGAATAATTTTTATACTAAAATAGAATGCTGTTTGTTTTTTTGTCTCTGCAGATTTTCAACTAACAGATGTTTTTCTCTCTCTATTGCAAACCATTGTGGATGAGTAGAAGGTTAGTCAACAACATTACTATAAACACGGTTTGACAAATCACAAGGAATAGTGTTTTTGTAATTAGTTATTGCCTTTTAAGGACACATAAATGTGGATCTTCTGAAAAGGTAAGAAACAATCTAACTGGTTGGTTTTTATGAAGATCTTGCTTTAGGTTGTAGAGTGCTGTCCGTGGAGCTGGTAGAGCACAGCAGAGATCTTGCTTTAGGTTGTAGAGTGCTGTCCGTGGAGCTGGTAGAGCACAGCAGAGATCTTGCTTTAGGTTGTAGAGTGCTGTCCGTGGAGCTGGTAGAGCACAGCAGAGATCTTGCTTTAGGTTGTAGAGTGCTGTCCGTGGAGCTGGTAGAGCACAGCAGAGATCTTTTGCCAACCTGTCACTTCTTGAATTGGAACTTTTGTTTATTTTGGGATAGCGTGATCTGAGCAGAATTCAATATGCAGAGCCTTCAAAGTATTCTTGACTTATTCCACATTTTGTTGTGTTACAGCTTAAATTTAAAATGGATTACATTTAGATTATTTAAGTATTTAACCCCTCCGTTATGACAAACCTAAATAAGGTCAGGAGTAGAAATGTGCTTAACAAGTCACAATAAGTTGCATGGACTCTGTGTGTGCTAATAGTGTTTAACATGATTTGTAATGTTCTTTGCTAGCCGTTTTGGTAAATATATAGTAGATAGGGCAATTCACCTATTACAAACAGCCTGTGTGAATGCAGACGTACACACAGCTATCTCACCAAAATAATGCCAACTTAATGCTGAAAGTTGTAGCCTAGTTATTCATGCATGCAAACAAAAACACTGATTAGCAGTTTGGCTAAGAAAACCGACACAACTGCGAATGTGAACTATTGAATGCAAACAGAACAAAACAGCGATACAAAGTAAACAAAATCTAAAGTTTAATAAAGTCATGACACAATCTATACTTAGGCTAGTTACATTAACAGTAAACAAATGCAATAAACAAACATGAAGATCCAAAAGCCTACAGCCTACTACAGTGAGATGCAGCCATGCTGTCTTGCCATATGAATAGGCCTATAGGCCCGCTTCATTCATGGAAAATCATGCTGCTCTTGAGTTCAGCGACATGTTGTTGTCACGGCCGTCGTCGGAATGAGACCAAGGTGCAGCGTAGTGAGCGTACATTTTCTTTTATTTGTAAAATGTCGCCAACAAAACAAGAAATAACAAAAGGGCTATAGTGCCCCTAACCAAGACAACTTCCCACAAATCATACTGCCTAAGTATGATTCCCAATCAGAGACAACGATAGACAGCTGTCCCTGATTGAGAACCATACCTGGCCAAAACATAGAAATACAAAAACATAGAAAACAGAGCATTGAATGCCCACCCAAATCACACCGTGACCAAACCAAAAAGGCTCTCTAAGGTCAGGGCGTGACAGTTGTGATATGGCAAAATACACTTTCCAATACATACAGTTCCATTCACAACCAGGGGAACAAATAGGCTACCACGAAAATCAGAACACAATGTATCTATTTCTGTGATGTAACATAACGATATGTAGCTATACCTGGGGTCATCATTTGGATTCTTGCATTGGAATTACAGTGCCTTCAGAAAGTAACTATGCCATTCAGGAACGTTCAATGTCGTCTTGGTAAGCAACTCCAGTGTATATTTGTACTTGTGTTTTTGTCCTGCTGAAAGGGGAATTTTTCTCCCAGTGTCTGTTGGAAAGCAGACTGAACTAGGTTTTCCTGTTGGATTTTGCCTGTGCTTACCTCTATTCCATTTATTCCATCTATTCCATTCCATAAAAAACTTGCTAGTCCATGCCAATGACCAGCATACACATAACATGATGAAGCCACCACCATGCTTGAAAATATGATGAGTGCTACTCTGTTGCGTTGGATTTTCATCTTTTCACTCTGTCAATTAGGTTAGTATTATGGAGTAACTGCAATGTTGTTGATCCATCCTCAGTTTTCTATCACTGCTCAACTGAGGGACCTTACAGATAATTGTATGTGTGGGGTACAAAGATGAGGTAGTCATTCAAAAATCATGTTTAACACTATTATTGCAAACAGTGAGTCCATGCAACTTGGCGATTGCATTACTTTTGGCGTGTGAATATCGTGCCTTTATTATATCTCAGGTTAAATTAAAGTTCCTAAAGAAAAGTTAAAAGATAAGCTGCGATGTAGATTATAACTACATTTACAGTGCATTAGCTCTCAGCGCAGGTGTCTTTGCCAGAGGAAAATGTTTCCCCATGTTGTGTAAATCTGGTACTCCATGGGTAATATGAGCTAGGAGTTAAATCTGGTACTCCATGGGTAATATGAGCTAGGAGTTAAATCTGGTACTCCATGGGTAATATGAGCTAGGTGTTAAATCTGGTACTGTCACGACTTCCGCCAAAGTTGGTCCCTCTCCTTGTTTGGGCGGTGTTCGGCGGTCGACATCACCAACCTTCTGGCCATTGCTGATCCATTTGTCATTTTCCATTGGTTTTGTCTTGTCTTCCATCACACCTGGTTCCAATCCCATCAATTACATGTTGTGTATTTAACCATCTGTTTCCCCTCATGTCCTTGTCGGTGATTGTTTATTGTAAGTGTTTGTGTACGTCTGTACTGGTGAAAATCGGGTTGTGTTGCCCATTGATTTTCATTATTATGTTTTCCGGTGGGTTTTTGTTAATAAACTGCACCGTTGGAAATACAGTTATTTCTCTCCTGCGTCTGACTTCTCTGCCGCCAGTTCACACCCTTACAGAATCACCGACCCAAACTATGGAGTCAGCAGGAAAAGGTACCCCGGCCATAGGGGTGGAGGAGCGCGTCCAGGAGCATGCAGCAATACTACACCATCTTGGCACCACCATGGACCGTGATGTCCAGACAATGGACCACTGGGAGAGACAGGGAGTTTTTCCAGCGTCTCCACTAGTACAACCGGGGTCTCCCCTGAGCGCCCCTTTCCCGCCTGAACCCAGTGGGATTCGTATCTCCTTGCCCCAGGAGTACGACGTGAGTGCTGCGAACTGCTTAGGGTTCCTGTTACAATTCGACCTCTACCATGCCACCGTCCACCCGGCTCCATCGAGCCGTGAGAGGGTGGCCGCCCCCATCTCGTGCCTCACCGGGAAAGCCCTGGAGTGGGCCAACGCCGTATGGATAGAGGGAGATGCGGCCTTGGACTAGTTTGAGGAGTTCACCCGCCGTCATAACCCCACTGTTTCTTGGTCACAGAGGGCTCTCACGGGGTGGTCGCGAGAGTGCTCAGGTAGGGGTTTCCATTGGTGCTACTATGGTGGAGAGTCCAGACCAGGTCTCCACCGTGCGCATACCCCGTGAATATGCCGATGTAACAGTATAACTTTAGACCGTCCCCTCGCCCATACCCGGAACCAGGGACCTTCTGCACACGTCAACAACAGTCACCCACGAAGCATCGTTACCCATCACTCCACAAAAGCCACGGCCTTTGCAGAGCAGGGGGAACCACTACTTCAAGGTCTCAGAGCAAGTGACGTCACCGATTGAAATGCTATTTAGCGCACACCGCTAACTAAGCTAGCCGTTTCACATCCGTTACACTCACCCCCCTTTTGACCATCCTCCTTTTCCGCAGCAACCAGTGATCCGGGTCAACAGCATCAATGTAACAGTATAACTTTAGACCGTCCCCTCGCCCATACCCGGGCGCGAACCAGGGACCCTCTGCACACATCAACAACAGTCACCCACGAAGCATCGTTACCCATCGCTCCACAAAAGCCGCGGCTCTTGCAGAGCAAGGGGAACTACTACTTCAAGGTCTCAGAGCAAGTGACGTCACTGATTGAAACGCTATTTAGCGCGCACTGCTAACTAAGCTAGCCGTTTCACATCCGCTCTCGCCTTCTCCAAAAAGATGGTGACTCAATTACCACCTCATCGTCGGGGCGATTGTACGATAGATCTCCTGGTAGACACTGCACTTCCCAGGAGTCACGTGTATCCCCTGTCACAGGCGGAGACGGAAGCTATGGAAACATATGTCTCCGAATCCCTGCGTCAGGGGTACAGTCGGTCTTTCACTCCACCAGTCTACTTGAGTTTCTTTTTTGTGAAGAAGACGGATGGAAGTCTGCTCCCGTGTATTGACTATCGAGGCATCAACCAGATCACGGTGAGGTACAGTTACCCCGTACCTCTCATAGCCAGTGCGATTGGGTCAATGCACAGGGCGCGCTTCTTCACAAAATTGGATCTCAGGAGCGCTTACAACCTGGTGCGTATCCGGGAGGGGGGCGAGTGGAAGACTGCATTTAGTACCACCTCAGGGCACTATGAGTACCTTGTCATGCCGTACGGGTTGATGAATGCTCCATCAGTCTTCCAGGCCTTTGTAGACAACATTTTCCGAGGACCTGCACAGGCAGGGTGTGGTGGTGTATATTGATGACATTTTGATATACTCCGCTGCACGCGCCGAGCATGTGTCCCTGGTGCGCAGAGTGCTTGGTCGCCTGTTGGAGCATGACCTGTACGTCAAGGCTGAGAAATGCCTGTTCTTCCAACAGTCCGTCTCCTTCCTAGGGTATCGCATTTCCACTTCAGGGGTGGAGATGGAGAGTGTCCGCATTGCAGCCATGTGTAATTGGCCGAATCCAACCACGGTAAAGGAGGTGCAGCGGTTGTTAGGGTTTGCCAACTACTACCAGAGGTTTATCCAGGGTTTTGGTCAGGTAGTGGCTCCCATTACCTCATTGCTGGGCCCAGTGCGCTTGCAGTGGACAGCTGAGGTGGACAGTGCTGGCCCATCCGGATCCCTCTTTGGCGTTTGTAGTGGAGGTGGACGCGTCCGAGGCTGGGATAGGATCTGTGCTCTCTTAGCGCTCGGGTACGCCGCCGAAGTTCTGCCACTGTGCCTTCTTCTCTGAGAAGCTCAGCCCGGCGGAGCGAAACTATGATGTGGGGGACCGGGAGCTGTTCGCTGTCGTCAAGGCCTTGAAGGCGTGGCGACATTGGCTTGAGGGGGCTAGACACCCTTTTCTCATCTGGACTGACCACCGCAATCTGGAGTACATCCGTGCAGCGAGGAGACTGAACCCTCGCCAGGCAAGGTGGGCCATGTTTTTCTCCCATTTTGTGTTTACCCTTTCCTACAGACCAGAATCCCAGAACGTTAAGGCAGACGCATTGTCCCGGCTGTATGACACAGAGGAGCGGCCCATGGATCCCACTCCCATACTCCCCGCCTCCTGCCTGGTGGCGCCGGTAGTGTGGGAGCTGGATGCGGACATTGAGCAGGTGTTACGTGCAGAGCCCGCTCCCCTCCAGTGTCCAGCTGGGCGTCTGTACATTCCGTCTGCTGTCCGCGACCCGGCTGATTTATTGAGCCCACACGTCACCCTCCTCTGGTCATCCTGGGATCGGTCGGTGCGCTGTCTTAGTGGGAGGTCCTGGTGGCCCACTTTGGCTAAGGATGTGAGGGTTTATGTTTCTTCCTGCTTGGTGTGCTCCCAGTGTAAGGCTCCTAGGCACCTGCCCAGAGGTAAGTTACAACTCTTACCCGTTCCACAACGGCCATTCCTGACCGATCTACCTCCATCACAGTAACACCACGATCCTGGTCGTTGTGGATCATTTCTCTAAGTCCTGTCGTCTCCTCCCTTTGCCCGGTCTCCCTACAGCCCTACAGACTGCGGAGGCCTTCTTAACTCACGTCTTCCGGCACTACAGGGTGCCTGAGGATATAGTGTCTGATTGTGATCCCCAGTTCACGTCGACGGTCTGGAGGGCGTTCATGGAACGTCTGGGGGTCTCGGTCAGCCTTACCTCAGGTTTTCACCCTGAGAGTTAACGGGCAGGTGGAGAGAGTTAACCAAGATAAGGGGTAGGTTTCTGAGGTCCTATTGCCAGGACCGGCCGGGGGAGTGGGCAGCGTTCGGGCCCTGGGCAGAGATGGCCCAGAACTCGCCGCCCATGTCCACCTTCAGCGCGCTGTGCTGCGCCAGAAAGTTGGCAGTGAAAGTTGGCAGCGCCAGATCGTCACCGCAGTGAGGCCCCGGTGTTTGCACCTGGGGACCGGGTCTGGCTCTCGACCCGAAACCTGCCTCTTCGCCTGCCCTGTCGGAAGAGCTGGGGCCGCGGTTTGTGGGGCCATTTAAAGTCCTGAGGAGACTGAACAAGGTTTGTTACAGGTGGGGGGGGGGGGGTTGTGTACTGGCACGAAGTTGGTCCCTCCTTGTTCGGGCGGTGTTCGGCCGTCGACGTCACCGACCTTCTAGCCATCGCTGATCCATTTTTAATTTTCCATTGGTTTTGTCCATCACACCTGGTTCCAATCCCATCAATTACATGTTGTGTATTTATCCCTCTGTTTCCCCTCATGTCCTTGTCGGTGATTGTTTATTGTAAGTGTTTGTGTACGTCTGTACTGGTGAAAATCGGGTTGTGTTGCCCATTGATTTTTACTATTCTGTTTTCCGGTGGGTTTTTGTAAATAAACTGCACCGTTGGAAACACAGTTATTTCTCTCCTGCGTCTGACTTCTCTGCCGCCAGTTCACACCCTTACAGGTACTCCATGGGTAATATGAGCTAGGTGTTAAATCTGGTACTCCATGGGTAATATGAGCTAGGTGTTAAATCTGGTACTCCATGGATAATATGAGCTAGGTGTTAAATCTGGTACTCCATGGGTAATATGAGCTAGGTGTTAAATCTGGTACTCCATGGGTAATTTGAGCTAGGTGTTAAATCTGGTACTCCATGGGTAATATGAGCTAGGTGTTAAATCTGGTACTCCATGGGTAATATAAGCTATAGGTGTTAAATCTGGTACTCCATGGGTAATATAAGCTATAGGTGTTAAATCTGGTACTCCATGGATAATATGAGCTAGGTGTTAAATCTGGTACTCCATGGGTAATTTGAGCTAGGTGTTAAATCTGGTACTCCATGGGTAATATAAGCTATAGGTGTTAAATCTGGTACTCCATGGGTAATATGAGCTAGGTGTTAAATCTGGTACTCCATGGGTAATATAAGCTATAGGTGTTAAATCGGGTACTCCATGGATAATATGAGCTAGGTGTTAAATCTGGTACTCCATAGGTAATATGAGCTAGGTGTTAAATCTGGTACTCCATGGGTAATATGAGCTACGTTTTAAATCTGGTACTCCTTGGGTAATATGAGCTACGTTTTAAGTCTGGTACTCCATGGATAATATGAGCTATGTTTTAAATCTGGTACTCCATGGATAATATGAGCTATGTTTTAAATCTGGTACTCCATGGGTAATATGAGCTAGTTGTTCTCCCGTTACAGGACTTCCTGGGCCAGATGTTCTGCACTCTGGGGGAGATCATTGGGTCCACAGGCAGTCGGCTGGAGAGAACCCTGTCGTAAGTCTACCAATGACTTCTATCAAGTATCTACTGTGTATCTGCTGTGTGCAAGCATGCATCACAACACGATCTGTCACTGTACGTCTCTGCATTTGACAGGCCTCCACAATCTCACAATGTTCTCATTGCCTCTTAGATTGGGAAAAACAAGAACACAATTATTGGTGTGTCTAAGCCCAGAGGCTGCCACTGTACGGCAGGCATGTAACTAGAGATTAATCTAGCGTCAAACTTGGACTGAGAAGGATTGTATTCTACGAGAGCGTGAGGCAGTAACACATGCTATAGACATAGTTAGGCATCCCTTGTGAAAGCCGAACAACCAGACCTGGGTTCAAATACTAATTTAAATCTTTCAAATGCTTTGAGCGCTTTCTTAAGACTGTCGGGAGTGTCAGTTGGGATGGGTTTGCACTGTGGCACTTTTTTATTGGTTCCTTGCAACAGGCATAGCGGGGGTATTTCAAATGATTTACAATGGTGTTTGAACCCAGGTCAGTGACACGATACTGGCCCTGTGGATGACTCAGCATGGAATTGGGCCCTTTTCAATTAAAGTTGATAACCAACACACTGAGAACTTTGTCCTCGCTCTCTCTCTCGCTCTCACTTTCGCTCTCTCTCTCTCTCTCTCGCTCTCTCTCCCGCTCTCACTTTCGCTCTCTCTTTCTCTCTCTCTCTCGCGCTCTCTCTCGCGCTCTCACTTTTGCTCTCTCTTTCTCTCTCTCTCTCTCACTCGTGCTCTCACTTTCGCTCTCTATCGCTCTCTCTCTTCCTCTCTTCCTCTCTCTCTGTTTCTCTTGGTTGGTGTGAGTAACAGACAACACAACAATGCCATAAAGCACACACTCTGAGAGAAGGGAAACTCTCCTAACAGTGTTGTGAACCATGTAATTCATTATCAGACCTAGATAAATCATATTCCTATCCTATCACTGTCTGTCCCACTCTTGGCCATGTCATTTATCTTCATGTGAGCCTGGTGGGGAATTTCCCAATGCAGGATACTTGTCAATAAGGCTTCGCTGCTCTTGGATTACAGTGCTGTATGTCACTATGTTTAGTGGGAAATAGTAAATAGGCAGGTAGCCTAGCGGTTAAGAGCGTTGGGCCAGTAACCGAGAGGTCGCTGCTTTGAATCCTCGAGGCAACCATGTGAAAAATCTGTTGCTGTCGCTCTGGATTAGAGCTTCTGCTAAACTACGTAAATGTACATTTTGACTGCATGGTGCCTTTTGACTGCATTGTGCTGACTGAAAGAGGGCTTTGTGTGAGTGTTGTGTGTGTGTGTTGTGTGACTTGATGGGCATGTTTCTATGGCAACTGAGAGAGCATAATTTCTCCATCTGTTTCTATCACCAACATTTCAATGGAGATGAACTGTTTCATCTTCTACATTCTGTTCTCTAAAATGACATCAGAGATGATCTGCTTTCAGATCTCAGGTAAAGGGACAAAAAGTGCCCAGTGGCATTCAAAGGCTGGGGACTATAGGGGTGCCCACCACCACCATATACAGTGCCTTGCGAAAGTATTCGGCCCCCTTGAACTTTGCGACCTTTTGCCACATTTCAAGCTTCAAACATAAAGATATAAAACTGTATTTTTTTGTGAAGAATCAACAACAAGTGGGACACAATCATGAAGTGGAACGACATTTATTGGATATTTCAAACTTTTTTAACAAATCAAAAACTGAAAAATTGGGCGTGCAAAATTATTTGTATCATTTGATTTACACAACATGCCTTGTGAAACAAACAAGAAATAAGACAAAAAAATGAGAACTTGAGCGTGCATAAATATTCACCCCCCCACCCCCCAAAGTCAATACTTTGTAGAGTTACCTTTTGCAGGAATTACAGCTGCAAGTCTCTTGGGGTATCAATCAATCAATCAAATGTATTTATAAAGCCCTTCTTACATCAGCTGCTGTCACAAAATGCTGTACAGAAACCCACCCTAAAACCCCAAACAGCAAGTAATGCAGGTGTAGAAGCACGGTGGCAAGGAAAAACTACATAGATAGGCCGGAACCTAGGAAGAAACCTAGAGATGAACCAGGCTATGAGGGGTGGCCAGTCCTAATCTGGCTGTGCCGGGTGGAGATTATAACAGAACATGGCCAAGATGTTCAAATGGTCTTAGATGACCAGCAGCGTCAGATAATAATAATCACAGTGGTTGTAGAGGGTGCAACTTATCAGCACCTCAGGAGTAAATGTCAGTTGGCTTTTCATAGCCGATCATTCAGAGTATCTCTACCGCACCTGCTGGTCTGGGACAAGGTAGCACATCCGGTGAACAGGTCAGGGTTCCATTGCCGCAGGCAGAACATTTGAAATATGTTGTTTATAGCTGTAGCCTGTAATCCTATTTTCCCTAACCTTAAACTCAAACCCCTAACCCTAGCTACTAAACCTAACCACTAACCCCTAATCCTAATTCTAACCCTCATTCGAACCATAACCCTAAACCTAACCCCTAATCCTAATTCTAACCCTCATTCGAACCATACCCCTAATCCTAATTCTAACCCTCATTCGAACCATAACCCTAAACCTAACCCCTAATCCTAATTCTAACCCTCATTCGAACCATAACCCTAAACCTAACCCCTAATCCTAATTCTAACCCTCATTCGAACCATAACCCCTAAACCTAACCCCTAATCCTAATTCTAACCCTCATTCGAACCATAACCCTAAACCTAACCCCTAATCCTAATTCTAACCCTCATTCGAACCATAACCCTAAACCTAACCCCTAATCCTAAAATAGCCTTTTTCCTTGTGGGGACCGGCGAAATGTCCCCACTTGTCAGAATTGTCCTTGTTTTACTATCCTTGTGAGGACTTCTGGTCTCCACAAGGATAGTAAACATACACACACACACCATCTTCCAGGGTCTATTTAAATTATTTAACAGGCCTCTGACCTACATAAGAGCAGACGGCTGGAAATGGAATCAATTTCATTTATTTAAACTCATTCTGGTTTTTAATGACATGACACCCTATTAAAGAGAGGCTTCCCTCTCACTACACCTCCCTACTCTGCCTGGTATACACACACACACACACACACACACACACACACACACACATTTGTTTTACTGTGAGGACCAAACAATTAATTCCCATTCAAAATCATATTTTCCCAAACCCTTAACCTAACCTTAACCTTAGCCCTTAACCTTAACCTTAGCCCCTAACCCTAACCCTAACCCATAACCCTAGTTCTAACCCTAAACCTAACCCCAAAGCCTAAAATAGCTTTTTTCCTTTTGAGGACTGGCGAAATGTCCCCACTTGTCTGAATTCACTTTCAATTTCACAACCTCACAAGGATAGTAAACACACACACACACACACACACACACACACACACACGCACACACACACACACGCACGCACGCACACACACACACACACACAAGCAAACCATCATCCAGTGTCCATTTTCATTATTTAGCAGATAGCTGCCTCTGACCTACATAAAAACAGATGGCTGGAAATTGAATAAATGTTTTTCCATCCTTAATCTATTTCCACCCATTCTGGTTTTGAATGACACTATATAGAAGAAAGGCTTACCTCTCACTACATCTTCCCACTCTGCCTTCCACATTAGACATTTAAATAGGTTTGAATATTATAAGAAGGCATCAAGGTTGTGTTTGTGGTTGCTCTGTACACTGGAGTCCGTCTGAAGTTGCCTCCTCTCCCAGATTTTATTTAAAGTCTCAGGGAAGAGGGAGTTTTCAAGCCCTTCCACTGTATAGTAATTTACTTCCCATTGGGAATCTGGGAAAACATTGGGGAATTCTATTAACTGACAACAAAAGGCAAGGCTGCATGCTCCATAAAACCACGGCCGTCAAACACAAGCTTATGCCAGTGTCTTGCTAGCTTCCCCACGGCACCAAAGTCCATTATCAAAACCTTCACAATCGCATCTGAACTTAATTTAAAGTTAATTTGAAGAAATATCACAAACACCCACTCTCTTTCTCTCTCTCGCTCTCTCTTTCTCTCTCACACACACACACACACACACACACACACACACACACACACACACCCTTTATTAACGTTGTGCTTAATTAGCAATAAAAGGTCTTGCTTCAGATGTACATCTCTTCTATTGGCAGTCCATCTGATGAAATATTTAAAAGCCATATGCAGAGCGACGCTCAATGTCCCTCTGTGGACTCCCACCCAGCTTTCGTTCCACTCAGTACAGTACAGAAAACTGGCATGGCCTCAGAGCTTTGATCAATCCAATACTCACCAACCCACCAGTTAACAGACCCCACGTCTCTCTCTCTCTGCTCGCTTTCTCCGTGGCCCCTGATTGTAAGTCTATGGCTTATGATGGCCCTACCCCCCCACGTTCAACATCAACTCTTTGTTTCCACGGGATTCTGATAAACTCATTTCAGTTTGTGTGAGTCTTGATTCTAATCTAAATACAAAAAAATGACATTTCAAAGCATGAAATGTGAGCCTTTGAAGTATCGAGTGAGTTTTTTGGCATTGCGGCAGTTTTTTTATTTTTATCTGACAGGCAGCGTCTCTGCAACGTCTGTCTGTAGGCTATATGCTGATACGCTGAGTTTGTATTTATCTCCACACCTGGGTTCAAATACTACTTGAAATTTCTCAAATACTTTGAGTGCTTACTTTAGCCTGCCCCCCCCCCCCCCCCCCCAGTGTATTTCTGCTGGTACGGTGCATACACTGCACTGGTGAGTTGCCATGGAGAGGAGACTTTTGTTCCTGTGTGGGAGACTTTGGGTGGAGAAGTACACGAGTTGGAGCTGGTGCTGCTTTAAAACCTGTGGGCTGTTTGCTGTGTGTGGCAGGCAGACCTGGGTTCAAATAGTTCCTGACATCTTTCAAAGATCGTTCAGCGTCAGCACAAGTCTGCTCGTGGTGCCAGATAGGCAGGGTTGACACGTTTTCTGACTATTCCAATGGTTACATTGTGCCTGTCAAGCTCAATGAAGAACTACTCAAATATTTTCTAAGATTTGAAATAATACAGTATCAGTCAAAAGTTTGGACACACCTATTCAACAGTTTTTCTTTAGTTTGACTATTTTCTACATTGTAAAATAATAGTGAAGACATCAAAACTATGGAAGAACACATATGGAATCATGAGGTAACCCAAAAAGTGTTAAACAAATCAAAATATACTTTATATTTTATATTCTTCAAAGTAACCACCCTTTGCTTTGATGACAGCTTTGAACACTCTTGGCATTTTCTCAACCAGCTTCACCTGGAATGCTTATCCAACAGTCTTGAAGGAGTTCCCACTTATGTTGAGCACTTGTTGGCTGCTTTTCCTTCACACTGCTGTCAAACTCTTCCCTAACCATCTCAATTGGGTTGAGATATGGTAATTGTGGGTGCCAGGTCATCTGAAGCAGCACTCAATCACTCTCCTTCTTGGTCAAATAGCCCTTACACAGCCTGAAGGTGTGTTTTGGGTCATTGTCCTGTTGAAAAACAAATGATAGTCCCACTAAGTGCAAACCAGGTGGGATGGCGTATCGCTGCAGAATGCTGTGGTAGTCATGCTGGCTAAGTGTGCCTTGAATTCAAAATAAATCAAAGACAATGTCACCAGCAAAGCACCGTCACACCTCACTCCTCCGCCACACATGCAGAGATCATCCGTTCACCTTCTCTGCGTCTCACAAAGACATGGAGGTTGGAACCAAAAATCTCACATTTGGACTCATCAGACCAAAGGACAGATTTCCACCGGTCTAATGTCCATTGCTTGTGTTTCTCGGACCAAGCAAGTCTCTTCTTATTATTGGTGTCCTTTAGTAGTGGTTTCCTTGCAGCAATTTGACCATAAAGGCCTGATTCACAGTCTCCTGAACAGTTGATGTTGAGATGTGTCTGTTATTGGAACTATGTGAAGCATTTATTTTGGGCTGCAATCTGAGGCTGGTAACTCTAATGAACTTATCCTCTGCAGCAGAGGTAACTCTGGGACTTCCTTTCCTGTGGCGTTCCTTATGAGAGCAAGTTTCATCATAGCACTTGATGGTTTTTGAGACTGCACTTTCAAAGTTCTTGACCTGACACTTGAACCTCATGATGACCTTTTTATGCAGCGGTCTACCTCCTCATCTGCTTGATGCCTTTCTCTCCCTTGAAAAATTCAATCCATTTTTTTTCCCTCTCATGTCTTCCTCCATTTAGTTAAGTATGCTTTTAGTAGGAATATGAACTGTATTTTTAAACCTTGAAATGCAAACCTTCTATACATCTGCTGAGATAGCATGGAAACTGTACTACTGATCTGTTCGTTGGTAGTTTAGAGATATGGGAGGTGGTAGGTATTGTTTGCCACAATTATTACATATTTATACCATAACAGTACTTAATGACATTTTAGAAGACCAAATTATAGACCAAACCCTTCCATCTCTTGTCTCGCTCTCTCTCTGTCTCACTTACACACACACTTATTTTCCCATTTATTTATTTTAATGGGAGTCTATGCACAGGTCAGGATGGCACCGTGCCTCCCTTCCCACTATTTATTATTCTCCATATAATGAAATATCCCATGGCCAAGAGGATTGTTTCACGTTCCCCAAATAAATTAAATCGTAGCAAATGTCAATTTAAAAGAGGAACAACCTACCAACATTGTTTATTGAGATGTATGAGCTGTGGGCAGCTAGTTAAATTAAGAGGAACGTGACACCGATTAATTTGCCAACCATATTCATTCCTTCCACACGGTCCATCGCGTCCCAAGTGTCTGCTCTCCGCCCCAGCTCCCCTAGACGAAAACACTGGTCAAGTTAACCGCGCGTGTAACAACTTGACTTAAAGATTTCTGGATTGAATATTAAACTGCGTGTCTCTCAGTTGTCTGCCCTTCACCTTAACAAAAACACAGATGAAATTAACAGCTTATACTTGGTATAACGACGTGGCGTAAAAGATCTTAAAAATGTAATATTATACAGTGATAATTGGCATATTTCTCATTTGTCAGGTACACTCGATGGATGTTACTTTGTCCTTGTCCCCCCCAACCCTTCCTTCATCCCTTTAAGTTTACAGCACACACACACCGCTCTAAAATTACCCTGTAATTACGTTCCGCTCCTCGAGCACCTCTTGCCCTGATAAGATTAAGATTCAGATGAAAAACATCGGGCTGCTTCTATGTCCTCCCACTTCCCGCCCTCAATCTCATTCTCCCAGGCGTATCTCCATATCTAAAAATATTTGTTCACTGGTTTAATATTACCTCTTTCAATCCAACTCTCAAGGCTGTCACTCATACCAGGCCACAACAGACACAGTAACCACTGTACTGTACATCAATGAATTTGTTGTTGTCTCTCTCGGAAGAAGAAACCAGGCAGTGTTCTAGATGGAATTTGTTGAAAATGATGCAGCTGAAAGAATGCCCATTGGATTCAAGGGAAAGACAGACACACTGAATATTTAGAATTTAGTAGAACATGCATAAGTTAAGAAAGGAAAATGTAACCAGGAAGCAAATATATTTTTAAAATGATGTCTAAACCCTTAAAGCAACAATCTCAGGACACTAAATCCCTCAAGCAACAATCTCAGGACACTAAATCCCTCAAGCAACAATCTCAGGACACTAAATCCCTCAAACAACAATCTCAGGACACTAAATCCCTCAAGCAACAATCTCAGGACACAAAACCCTTCAACCGCCTTTTATATTTTTTCAATTCTATATTTTTTCCACTTTTATTTCCTCTCGTGCCCCCTGCAAGGAGACTTTGTAGCATTTCAGAGGCCCGGGCTCTGCATAAACATTGAACATAATTTCCACTGTGGGGTGTTTGATCTTTGTCCAAATAGATAATTAGCTTGAAACGCCTTTAGCATGCCACCCACAGTCTCCTTGTCACCCTCATACCAAGAGGAGACGCTGAGAAACGTGGAAACTAACCAATTCTTCCAGGCACGCTCCCTGTGTACTGGCATCAGTGACGAGAGGTCCTGGGGTTAGTTTTGTGAGCATTTTATCGGCTATAAGCTATTTATAGCCCCATATCCACCCTCAGGATATCAGCATAATGTATTAACTGTTTGACTGGCTGGGACTAAGATGGCAGGGTAGAGATACTTTGTCTAGACTCTCTGTCAGCCATACTCAGGTGGACCACAGTCTGGACCCAGAACGGGGTCAGTAGTTGGTCCCAACAAAACAAATACTAATCATTTAGGAACTCAGTCAGGTTTATGACCCTTGGTATGATCTAAACACATAATATTAAATATAAAAAAAGACATTAAAACTGCAACATTTTCTCGTTGCCCATGGCACAATGGCTAGAATTGCAGGAGTTGTAAACAGCAAAATGTTCTCTCGGCCTACAAGAGGGATGTGAACAGGTTGAACAGCTTAGGGTCACATGGGTTGAGAGGTGGGGTTTGTGACTACGCCGATAAATGACAATATCCATTAGGATCTTTTCCACATAGGAAATTTGTGTGACCGGACCTTTTCAAATAGTACTTGAGTACCCCTGCTCTATTTGGTGTTGTTGCTGTTGTCTTCCCAAGCCAGACAATGTATGGTGCTTCTTTTCCCTTGACTCAAAGATTCACTATGGCTTTTTAGATATGATAATGCCATGAAAATGTCTGTAAGGTGGATAATGCAGCTGAGGCAGATGATGAAGTTACAGCTCCAAATACTCCATCTACAAGTGGCTTGTCATGCAAATGGGGTGCTTCAAATGTTACTGGCAACCACTGTATACCTGCTAGGACGCTTTGGAGCAGCACGTCGCTGTTTGTGTTGGATTCAAGGGAAAGACAGAGACACACGGAGTATTTTGAATTTAGACAGACTTGAATTTAGACAGACTTGCATTTAGACAGACTTGCATTTAGACAGACTTGAGTTTAATAGAGCATGCATAAGCTAAGAATGGAACATTTTACCCAGAAGATAAAAAAAAAATTTGAAATGATTTTTCACCTTGTCGGCTTGGGTATCCGAACCAGCGACCTTTCAATTACTGGCCCAACGCTCTAACCGCTATGTGGGTGGTGGGATGCTAGGAGACTCCCCGCCTGACGATTCCTAGTGCTCAGGAGGGGGAAGATAAGAAATGGAGGGAGTCTTTTATTTCAGTCATTCCGGTGGAATGAGGGCTTTGAGTGTATATTCTGACAAGAGCACATCCCAAGTGGGGGCCTGTCTGAAAGACAAGGTGAGTGAGGTATAATCAGAGAAACAGAGGAAAGAAAAAGAGAGAGAGGAGGGACTAAAAAAAGGTCAGCCAGAAAAGACTAAACTGAAAAAATACAAATGCTGTTGGAGTTTTGAGCCTTTTATGCTAAGTGACTTGCCTCGTTCATCGCATTTCTCCCTCTCGTACCCTCAGGCTCTCATTCTCACCCACCTCAAGACAAAGTAGACCTTTTATGCTAAGTGACTTGCCTCGTTCATCGCATTTCTCCCTCTCGTACCCTCAGGCTCTCATTCTCACCCACCTCAAGACAAAGTAGACCTTTTATGCTAAGTGACTTGCCTCGTTCATCGCATTTCTCCCTCTCGTACCCTCAGGCTCTCATTCTCACCCACCTCAAGACAAAGTAGACCTGTTGCCAAGTAGAAAGACAAAGTAGACATGTTGCCAAGTGGAAAGCTCTTGATTACAGTGTGCAGCGTTCCACAGATAGCGCAGACATATGCTGCTGTTTTACTGTAGCTTTATATTTTGGCAGGAGCTTTGGAAAATATCTGTCGCTGAGCAAATGTGTTAGTATAAAATCATGGCATTTCCCACTTTATTTTTTGCATACAATATAGCTCAGTATTTGTATTATTTATTTTATAAAGTCTTCTCTTCTCATATTTATCAAGGTTGCCAATAATAATCGCCCCCATTGTATCTGGGAGAGTTTCACAGTGGTGGGCTGCTCTTTACCAGATTGCTGTTGGGGGAGAGAAAGAGGGGAGAAAAGAGGAGAGATTTTTATTTCAGGTAATTGGAGTGAATTAAGGGACAAAACACAGAGGAGGCACAGGCAATACTTTTTCTTGAATCTCTTTTCTAGGTGATTGTCTTTCGTGTCTTCCATTTTTCTCTCTCCCTCCTGTTCTGTAATTGATCTTCCCCTTCTCCCCTTTATGATCTCTCTCACCTCTCTGTCTCTCACTCTTCCTCTTTCGATCTCTCACCTCTCTCTCACTGTTCCTCTTTCTATCTCCCTCCCCTCTCTGTATCTCACTCTTCCTCTTTCTATCTCTCTCTCCCCTCTCTCTCTCACTCTTCCTCTTTCTATCTCCCTCCCCTCTCTCTCTCACTCTTCCTCTTTCTATCTCCCTCCCCTCTCTGTCTCACTCTTCCTCTTTCTATCTCCATCCCCTCTCTCACTCTTCCTCTTTCTATCTCCCTCCCCTCTCTCACTCTTCCACTTTCTATCTCCCTCCCCTCTCTCACTCTTCCTCTTTCTATCTCCCTCCCCTCTCTCACTGTTCCTCTTTCTATCTACTTTCCCTCTGTCTCACTCGTCTTCTTTCTATCTCCCTCCTCTCTGTCTCACTCTTCCTCTTTCTATCTCCCTCCCGTCCCCGTCTCACTCTTCCTCTTTCTATCTCCCTCCCGTCCCCGTCTCACTCTTCCTCTTTCTATCTCCTTCCCCTCTCTGTCTCACTCTTCCTCTTTCTATCCCCCTCCCCTCTCTGTCTTTCACTCTTCCCTGTTCTATCTCTCCTCTTTGTATTCCTCCCTCTTTCTCCTCTTTATATCTCTCTCCCTGTCCCCCCCCCCCCCCCCCACTCCCCCCCATCTAGTCCCCCTCCCTCTCTCTGGTGAACATGTTTTTCATCAGAAGGCCGGGTAATTGAATGAGCTGCTCCTGCTGTCACTCGCCCTGTCGCCCTGTCATTCCCATCAGCGGGTGACGGGTGGGCGAGGGACGGGGGTGGTGTGGTGAGGGGCTGGGGGTGTAGAGCAGGGGCCAAGCTTGTCACACCACCAGCATCCCCCTCCTTGTAATCAAAATGAACATTCGCCTCCCTGTGCAGTGGCCCCATGAGAGACCCTATTTCGGGGCTATCTCCTCTCTCCCTCCTCCATCCCTTCCATTCCTCCACTTCGCTCCTCACCTTCTCTATCCGTCATGCCCATGACCGATCTCTCTGTTGTGGAGAGTAGGCAACTGAGTAGACCTGTGGCACAGGTAAAATTGCAAAGTGCTCCTCTCCTGTGTTATACTTATGTCCCTGCGAAAGACCACAAATAGTTTTTTTGTTGTTTCGTCTGATTTCCAACATTCCGGGACTACTTTGAGTGGAGCCCTTTTCTAGTCAAAGTTAGGTGATTGGGGAAGCGGTGTCTGAGTTATCAAGATCAAAGAAATGAATACTTTTATCGCTCTTACTCACTCACATTATAGCCTTTCTATAAACAGTATATCCCAAGCACAAACCTGAAGGAAGCTTGGTCTCGATGGTCCTTTCCGGATCTGGCTATTATTACCAATGACATGTCGCCATGGCAACAACTTATCCACAGGAGTGAGGGGTCATGGACGTGGCAACACTTCCTCAGACTACCTGTCACTAGGCACTACCCACTCTTGGGATGTGAAGAGGGAGGACTGGCCTGAATAGATCAAATGTTGTACATATCATAGACAGTTAGTGTAGCTAGTAACCTGCCGTGTCTTTGAAATCCAGGCTAGATCACAATGTGCTGGCATTGATCTTCTGAGTGTCCGGACTTGAATAATATTGCTAAAGTACGTAGGTGGTTTTTAATCTACAGGTCAAACTAAACACACTCAAACCAAAATGAAATTGCTTTACTTGTTGTATTCAGACCTGTTCACATTAGTCTCGGTGTGAAAAACCATGACAAGTTAGCTAACAAAACCCCAACTTTGCCCCAAATGATGACTGTTATTTAAAAAGATGAAGATATTTTGATGAAATGAAGTGTCACTGGCCTACACATAATACCCCATAATGTCAAAGTGGACTTATGTTTTTAGAAATGTTTACAAATGAATTAAAAATGAAAAGCTGAAATGTCTTGAGTCAATAAGTCTTCAACCACTTTGCTACGCCAAGCCTAAATAAGTTCAGAACTTAAAATGTGCTTAACAAGTCACATAATAAGTTGCATGGACTCACTCTGTGTGCAATAATAGTGTTTAACATGATTTTGTAATGACTACCTCATCTCTGTACCCCAGACATACAATTATCTGTAAGGTCCTTCAGTCGAGCAGTGAATTTCAAACACAGATTCAACCACAAAGACTAGGGAGATTTTCCAATGCTTCGCAAAGAAGGCCACCTACAGTATTGGTAGATGCAGGCGTCCTTACTAAATCAGTTGCCGGAGAGGAAGGAAACCGCTCAGGGATTTCACCATGAGGCCAATGGTGACTTTAAAACAGTTACAGAGTTTAATGGCTGTGATAGGAGAAAACTGAGGATGGATCAACAACATTGCTGTTACTCCACAATGCTAACCTGGGGTGGCAGGGCGTTGGACTAGTAACCGGAAGGTTGCAAGTTCAAACCCCTGACAAGGCACCTGACAAGGCACAAATCTGTCGTTCTGCCCCTGAACAGGCCGTCATTGAAAAGAATTTGTTCTTATCTGACTTGCCTAGTTAAATAAAGGTCAAATAAATATAATACAATAAAAAAATAGAAATATTCCAAAACGTGCATCCTGCAAAAAAGGCACTAAAGTAAAAGTGCAAAACATCTGGCAAAGAAATCAACTTCATGTCCTGAATACAAAGTGTTATGTTTGGGGCAAATGCTTGAAGATATGATATGCTAGTCATTGGGAAGGACTAGGGAGTTTTTAAGGATAAAAATAAATAGAATTGAGAATAGGCGAAATCCAAGATGAAAACCTTGTTCAGTCTGCTTTCCAACAGATACTGGTAGACAGATTCACCTTTCAGCCAAGTAGGTCAAATATACAGTGGATTTACTTACCAAGATGACATTGAATGTTCCTGAATAGCCTAATCAAAGTTTTTACTTAAAATATATGGCAAGAGTTGAAAATGTCTGTCTAGCAATGATTAACTACCAACTTGACGTAGCCTGAAGAATTCTTTAAAGAATAAAAGCCCAGAAAGACTCACAGCTGTAATCGCTGCTAAAGGTGATTCTACTTATGGAACCAAGATATAATAATGTTACATTTTTATGATAAAAAAAAAAGTTAGAATTTTTCTTTCCTTTGACATGACAGAGTATTTTGTGTAGATTGTTGACAAAAAAAATGACATTTTAATCCCATCTTGTAACACAACAAAATGTGTAATAAGTCAAGGGGTGTGAATAATTTCTGAAGGCACTGTATAGTATGTTTAAGATCAAAGTCTAGTTTTGTATATTATTTTTGATGAATCCTGTTAGCTACTTCTATTCTATTGATAACATTTCAAAATGTGTTTAATCAATGGTCATAGATATTGGATGCCTTTTTGTAATGAATGATTTCTCTCCCGCTGGCTCTAGTCTTTTCATAGAGGACTTAGGGACATGCCACCATAAACTGAAAATCAAAAGCAAAACCTAAACAAAGACATACATGTATGTCGTCTTTGGATTCTCACTTCTGAAATAAGGTTTGCTTTGTTACAAAAGTTTAGTTGCTAATTGTTGACCTCAAACGTTGGCTTGAGTGATGCCTGTATGGTTCATACACATTTCTGGACAGTATTCTGTTCATGTACAGTAAGGCACCCCTTTTGGCTCAACAGAAGCCCCAGAGGCAAAGGTTATGTATAGCCTCTAACTTTGTATTCTCCCCCTGTTTAGATGATTGATGGATGGTCAGACCTTACAATCGGTTTCATGTATTAGTTAATGGGCCTGTATTGATTGTGTTGGAGATGATCTAGTCTACAATCAAGTTCTGGATTATAATGGTTGCAATCGTTCTGTCATGTAAGGACAGGGAATAGTGTAAATTAACTGGTATTATGCAACAGTGACAGTCAGGGGTCCCGCCAACGTGCTGTAGCCCAGCTATTTTAACTAAGTGCCTGCTGACAGGGTGGGGGAACCCCACTGTAAAGCTGTGGAGGATGAATAAAATACATAACATTAATCTACACAGCAGGTTTAGCAATGTGACTCAGTATTGTGTGTGTGTGTGTGTGTGTGTGTGTGTGTGTGTGTGTGTGTGTGTGTGTGTGTGTGTGTGTGTGTGTGTGTGTGTGTGTGTAGGAGAGAGGGGAACCTCAGCAGGCAGTGGAAGGTCTGGGAGGACAACGGTGTGTGTGGAGACTGCTGGAAACACACACTTCCACACACAGTCATTCCACCTCAAAAAGTACAAGACACCCACCATCTCGGATTGTTTGGAAATCGTTTGTGTAGTTAGAAACAGGTGAGATTAGAATTCCTGAAACATTATTTTGTTAAAATATCATTTCATCTTTGAGAAATTAAGCTAATTGATTGCTGCCAAATTGGCCATTTTAATTAATAGGATTCATATAATCTTCAATATATATAGTACATAACATCCGATTTGGATCATAGTACTTCCTAACAATGAGTAAGACATGATGATCCAATAAAATTATACAAAATTATTTAAAAAACAACAACCAGTATACAGTATCAGTTATGTATGTCTGACAGTTAAGTAGTATGTTAGTTAAGTAGTATGGAGCTTCTGCTTGGAGTATTGTTTCTTCGTCCTTTGTAATGTATACCCTGGGAATCTGGTGATGGTTTTCTTCCCCTGTTCAGAGAAATAAGCCATTAAAGTCCCTTGCAATCTTTACCATAAATGGATTCGAAAGTACCAAGTTTTAACAACTAGATGCCGCTGTTCCTACTACTGCCACCACACCCTGTTATCAATTTTGCTGGTCTCTTGTGTTAATTAAATGGAACACAACATTTTCTTTACAACTTTGGGTAGAAAACAAATATATTTTCCTCATGATTAAAATAAATAGAGTGGTCAACTGTGTGGTCAAGCCAGTCCTCCATGAAAGCAATTCAGTTTGTCCTTCTCCTAGCAACCTAATGCTTCAACTCCTTGAATAGTCAAAATAATGGTGGGACTTTTACCATTAAAGACCATTAGAGACCATAACATTGAAACCATTAGAACTGCTGTAGCCTAATGGTTTGCCTGTTCGCCAATCGCCAGGAATGGTATAAGTAATCCAGACCGTTTTTTCAAGGGAATAAACCACAAACAGAGGGTCCGTTTCCTGTACACAAATTAAGTGTCTAAGACGTGGACAAACTGAATTGCTTTCATGGAGGGCTTTAATTGTGAGAATGATCACACAATTTATTTTAATCATGAGCAAAAGCAATTGGTTTTCTACCCAAAGTTGCAAAGAAAAGTTGGAAGAAATCTATCACCAGATTCACAGGGAATACATTACAAAGGTTGAAGAAACAATACTCCAAGCTGCAGCTCCATACTACTTGTCAGACATACAGAACTGATATTTTTTTGGGGGGATTCCTCATGTCTTACTCATTGTTAGGAAGAATTATAGTCCAAATTGGATGTTTGGTAATGTATTTATGGAAGATAATATGAATCCTATCAAAATGGCCAATTTGGGTGCAATCAAATTATATCTCAACAAAATAATGTTTCAGGAATGCTAATCTTATCGGTTTCTATCTACAGAAACGATTTCAGAACAATCTGAGATGGTTGGTGACATGGCATGCTAAAATGACATGACGTATTGACTTCACTCATATTGATCATCTCTATTACCCGCTGTGCTGTAGTTCCACAATATATCTCTGAGATGAAACCAGGGCCGCAACTTTCAATTTTTGCCCCCCCCCCCCAGTTTTATCATTGGAATGTGATACAAAACGAGGCCGCTGTGTGCTTTAGGACCATGCGGATGCCTCTGAGTGGTCAGGTAGGCTGTTTGGAGTGTTTATCCGACTGGATTTGTTTAGTGTTTATAAAGTTATGTCCACCACATTTTTTAATCCAAAGTTGCGCCTCTGGATGAAACCATTTTCACAAGGCATCAATAGAGACATCCAGCCTTTCAGGTAGTGTTTGAATTGGGCCTGGGGGTGAGAGACTGGCTATGTCTTGATTCTCATCCTTTTTCCAGAAGTGTGCACTTGCAATGGTGGAAAAATCCCACTAGCCAATACTTAAACCATTCCTAAGATTTTTAAATCCATAACAGGGAGTGAGTGCACACTTCAGGAGAGGGGTGGAGAATTGGGATGTGTTGAATGTCAAAGGAAGGCCTCATGTTAACATGCTACATGTGGAAGTCATTAGAAGTCGAGACGCAAGGCAGCTCATATATCATCAACATTAGGGCTTATTGTAAACGAGGAAGGATGGAAGGAGGCAAAAATTATTTTAAAAAATAACAGAGGAAGGAAAAAATCCCGTCAATTAATTATGGTTTGGATGGCTGCTGTCTGAGTTTTTACTTGCCTCATCTCAATGCCGGTGTGACTGTACTTACAAGGAGGTGGAGGAGGTCGAGGTTGTGTGTGTGTGTGTTTGTTTGTTTGTGCATATGTGTGGGTTTGTGCTTATATGTGCGTACATGTTTGTTTAACAGAACCAAGGGTGTTAGGGTGTCTTTCCTGACAGCAACTAAATCTGAGTGTGCCCTTGTGAAGTAATCAAGCTGTCACAGTGGTTTAGCAGAGAATACAGAAGACCTGGAATGCTGGGTAGAGAAGTTTCAAGGGCTTTGTAAACATTGTGGACAGCCTTGTAAAGAGGCTGTCAACCCGACAGGTGTGTGTGTGTGTGTGTGTGTGTGTGTGGCAAGGGTGTTTACGACAACACCCTTAGATCTCACAGCAAGCATGTTAATCATCCTATCTCTTAGAGGATGTAGTATGCCATGTCAAGTGGATGGAGCAAATCATTCAATTACATGATGGATTTGACCGTCTGTCAACTTGTTCTGATTCTGAATGTTGTGTCAACCATTGTTACTTCACAAGCTCATGGAAGCAGATTCATACCAATATAAATCAATCAAATCAAATCGAAATCAAATCAAATGTATTTATATAGCCCTTCGTACGTCAGCTGATATCTCAAACTCCTGTACAGAAACCCATCCTAAAACCCCAAACAGCAAGCAATGCAGGTGTAGAAGCACGGTGGCTAGGAAAAACTCCCTAGAAAGGCCGAAACCTAGGAAGAAACCTAGAGAGGAACCAGGCTATGTGGGGTGGCCAGTCCTCTTCTGGCTGTGCCGGGTGGAGATTATAACAGAACATGGCCAAGATGTTCAAATGTTCATAAATGACCAGCATGGTCCAATAATAATAAGGCAGAACAGTTGAAACTGGAGCAGCAGCACGGCCAGGTGGACTGGGGACAGCAAGGAGTCATCATGTCAGGTAGTCCCGAGGCATGGTCCTAGGGCTCAGGTCCTCCGAGAGAGAGAAAGAAAGAGAGAGAGAATTAGAGAGAGGACACCGAATAGGACAGGAGAAGTACTCCAGATATAACAAACTGACCCTAGCCCCCGACACACAAACTACTGCAGCATAAATACTGGAGTCTGAGACAGGAGGGGTCAGGAGACACTGGCCCCATCCGAGGACACCCCCGGACAGGGCCAAACAGGAAGGATATAACCCCACCCACTTTGCCAAAGAACAGCCCCCACACCACTAGAGGGATATCTTCAACCACCAACTTACCATCCTGAGACAAGGCTGCGTATAGCCCACAAAGATCTCCGCCACGGCACAACCCAAGAGGGGGCGCCAACCCAGACAGGGAGATCACATCAGTGACTCAACCCACTCAAGTGACGCACCCCTCCTAGGGACGGTATGAAAGAGCCCCAGTAAGCCAGTGACTCAGCCCCTGTAATAGGGTTAGAGGCAGAGAATCCCAGTGGAAAGAGGGGAACCGGCCAGGCAGAGACAGCAAGGGTTGCTCCAGAGCCATTCCGTTCACCTTCCCACTCCTGGGCCAGACTACACTCAATCATATGACCCACTGAAGAGATGTGTCTTCAGTAAAGACTTAATTAACCTTTAAGACCGAGTTTGCGTCTCTTACGTGGGTAGGCAGACCATTCCATAAAAATGGAGCTCTATAGGAGAAAGCTCTGCCTCCAGCTGTTTGCTTAGAAATTCTAAGGACAATTAGGAGGCCTGCGTCTTGTGACCGTAGCGTACTTGTAGGTATGTACGGCAGGACCAAATCAGAGAGAGAGGTAGGAGCAAGCCCATGTAATGCTTTGTAGGTTAGCAGTAAAACCTTGAAATCAGCCCTTGCTTTGACAGGAAGCCAGTGTAGGGAGGCTAGCACTGGAGTAATATGATCCAATTGTTTGGTTCTAGTCAGGATTCTAGCAGCCGTATTTAGCACTAACTGAAGTTTATTTAGTGCTTTATCCGGGTAGCCGGAAAGTAGAGCATTGCAGTAGTCTAACATAGAAGTGACAAAAGCATGGATTAATTTTTCTGCATCATTTTTGGACAAAGTTTCTGATTTTTGCAATGTTACGTAGATGGAAAAAAGCTCTCCTTGAAATGGTCTTGATATGTTCTTCAAAAGAGAGATCAGGGTCCAGAGTAACGCCGAGTTACTTCAGTTTTATTTGAGATGACTGTACAACCTCTAAGATTAATTGTCAGATTCAACAGAATATCTCAATCAATCAAATATATTTCTAAAGCCTTTTTTACATCAGTAGATGCCACAACGTGCTATACAGAAACCCAGCCTAAAACCCCAAACAGCAAGCAATGAAGATGTAGAAGCACGGTGGCGCTGAAAAACTCCCTAGAAAGACAGGAATCTATAAAGAAACCTAGAGAGGAACCAGGTTATGAGGGGTGGCCAGTCCTCTTCGGGCTGTGCCGGGTGGAGATTATAAGAGTACATGGCCATTAAGGCCAGATTGTTCTTCAAGATGTTCAAGCGTTCATAGATGACCAGCAGGGTCAAATAATAATCACAATGGTTGTAGAGTGTGCCAGAGGTCAGTACCTCAGGAGTAAATCTCAGTTGGCTTTTCATAGCCGAGCATTCAAAGGTTGAGACAGCAGGTCTCAACCTTTTGAGACAGCATGTAGAGAGAGAGAGAGTCAAAAACAGCAGGTCCGGCACAAGGTAGTACGTCTGGTGAGCAGGTCAGGATTCCATAGCCGCAGGCAGAAGACTGTAGCAGCAGCACGACCAGGTGGACTGGGGACAGCCATGGTCATGTAGTCCTGAGACATGGTCCTAGGGCTCAGGTCCTCTGGGAGGGGAGGGAGAGAGAGAGAGAATTAGAGGGATCATATTTAAATTCACTCAGGACACCAAATAAGACACGAGAATTACACAAGATATACCAGACTGACCCTAGCCCCCCGGCATATAGACTATTGCTGCATAGATACTGGAGGCTGAGATGGGGGGGTCGGGGGACACTGTGGCCCCATCCGACGAGGGATATCAACCAACTTACTACCCTAAGACAAGGCTGAGTATAGCCCACGAAGATCTCCTCCACCGCACGAGCCAGAGGGGGCGCAGAACCGGGCAGGAAGATCACATCAGTGACTCAACACACTCAAGTGAAACACCTCCTAGGGACAGCATGGAAGAGCACTAGTAAGCCAGTGACTCAGCCCCCGCAATACTGTCAGAGGCAGAGAATCCCAATGGAGAGAGGGGAGCCGGCTAGGCAGAGACAGCAAGGGCGGTTCGTCGATCCAGTGCCTTGCCGTTCACCTTCGCACCCCTGGGCCCAACTACACTCAATCATAGGACCTACTGAAGAGATGAGTCTTCAGTTTGCTTTGAAATTCTAGGGACAATAAGGAGGCCTGCGTCTTGTGACCGTAGCGTACGTGTAGATATGTAGGGCAGGATCAACTCAGAGCGATAGGTAGGAGCAAACCCATGTAATGCTTTGTAGGTTAGCAGTAAAACCTTCAAATCAGCCCTAGCCTTAACAGGAAGCCAGAGGCTAGTAATTGAGTAATATGATGAAACTGTTTGGTTCTAGTCAAGATTCTAGCAGCTGTGTTTAGCACTAACTGAAGTGTATTTAGTGCTTTATCCTGGTAGCCGGAGAGTAGAGCATTGCAGTAGTCTAATCTAGAAGTGACAAAAGTATGAGTTAGTTTTTCTTGCATCGTTTTTCGACAAAAGGTTTCTGATATTTGCGATGTTACGAAAATGGAAAAAGCTGTCCTTTGAAATATTCTTGATATATTCGTCAAAATAGAGATCAGGGTCCAGAGTAAAGCAGAGGTCCTTCGCACGACTGAACAACCTTAAAGATTGTCATATCCAACAGCAGATCTCATTGTTTCTTGGGACCTAGAACTAGCATCTGTTCTGTCTGAGGTTAAAAATAAAACATCTGTCGCCATCCACTTCGTTATGTCTGAAACACAGGCTTCCATGGTAGGTCATTTTGGGGCTTCACCATGTTTCATCGAAATGTACAGCTGTGTGCCATCCGCATAGCAGTGAGAGTTGACATTGTGTTTCCGGATGACATTACCAAGAGGTAGAATATATAGTGAAAACAATAGTGGTCCTAAAACAGAACCTTGAGGAACAAACCATCCACGGAGACAAACTGATATCTTGCAGAGCCTTGGTCTGGTGCCATTAAAAGGTCAAACATTGTGAATTGTTTTTCTATATAAATGATCTTCTTGGGAAGCGAAACCTGATGCTTCTAATCCTCTCTCTGTCGTTGACACACGTCTAATGAAACTATTCCCAAACCATGGCTCACAACAAATTGATCAATAGCGGTACCAGAAATGTAAAAGCTGCCCCCTTGTTAAATAGGGATTCCTCTCTTAACACCAGCCCGTCCAGCCTCCATTTTTCAATCGAATGTCATTATAATTCCCTGATCACCTCATACATCATTTGATAGAAACTCCGATAGGCCCTAAAAATAATTGGTCTGCTTGGATTGAATGGTAACCCCTCATCTATTTTCTATGATTGCGTCCCATATTGCACCCTATTCCCTATTTATGGGCTCTGGTAAAAAGTAGTGTACTATATAGGGAATAAGGTGCCATTGGGGATGCAGAACATGTGTGAAGGAGGAGAAGAATCTCCCTGGACTGCCCTGGTCTGTTTATATGAAAGATAATTTAGTCATCCCAAAATCTGATCTGAGGTCTGTCCTCTTCCACTGGGTGTATTATGTGGTGTGCTAATGTGGAGTGATGGGCTGTTTTCTGACCTGTTGATTTGGAGTCTGAAGGTGCGGTAGTAAAGGTATCAGGATTGACCATTTAGACCACAACTGTTAGCATGAGGTGAGCTATGGTGTGTGTCCATATCTATTTCAATCAAGGTCTCTACCTTCCATACCATGTACACATGATTGCGTACAGAGAGGCACACTAATAGATCCATTCCACATGCATTGCAATAGCTAATTATGTACACAAATCACCCACACAGGACCCGAAACCAGTACGTGTAATTTTTTTGTATTTCTTTCTTTCCTCTCCCTGAACTGTCTCTCTCTCCAGTGGGATCCCAGGGAAGAAGTGTGGGAACATCATATTCACTGCTGAGGAACTGAGTAACTGCAGGGTCAGTAAAACACACGTCGTTTAGTTTATCTCTGGTTATCACATACACACACACATTTTGTTCTCAGTGGTGTAAAGTACTTGAGAAGTACTTAAGTAAAAATACTTTAAAGTACTACTTAAGTCGTTTTTTAGGGTATCTGTATTTTACTTTACTATTTCTATTTTTGATACTTTTATTTTTACTTCACTACATTCCTATAGAAAATAATGTACTTTTTACTCCATACATTTTCCTTGACACCCAAAATAAATCGTTACATTTTGACTGCTTAGCAGGACAGGAAAATGGTCCAATTCACTCACTTATCAAGAGAACATCCCTGGTCATTCCTACTGCCTCTGATCTGGCTGACTCACTAAACACAAATGCTTTGTTTATAAATAATGTCTGAGTGTTGGTGTGCCACTGGCTATCCGTACATTAAAATAACATGAAAATGGTGCCTTCTGATTTGCTTAATGTAAGGAATATGAAACGATTTGTACTTTTACTTTTGATACTTAAGTATATTTCAGACCAAATACTTTTAGACTTTTACTTTTTTTTAAAGTAGTATTTTACTGGGTGACTTTCACTTTTACTAGCCATTTCCTACAAAGGTTTCTTAGCTTTTATTCAAGTATGACAGTTGGGTACTTTTTTCAAAACTGTTTGTTCTTCTATCCTCGTGGGAACATAAAATTGATTTCCATTCCTATTTCCACTAAGCCCTGAACCTAACACTAACCCTAATACCTAATCTAAACCTAAACTTGACTCTTAACTCTTAATCCTAACCCCTTACCCTAATTCTAACCCTAAACCTAATCCCTAAATTTAAAATAGTCTTCATGGGGATGTGGGAAATGTTGCCACGGGGGAGATTTTTCCTTGATTTGATTTGAGACGGAAATAATAAAAACATAAAAAGGGAACACAGTCATATCTCTCCTCTAGACTAGGTGATATCTCTACTAGGTCATATCTCTACTAGGTCATATCTCTCCTCTAGACTAGGTGATATATCTACTAGGTCATATCTCTACTTTAGACTAGGTGATATATCTACTAGGTCATATCTCTCCTCTAGACTAGGTGATATATCTACTAGGTCATATCTCTACTAGGTCATATCTCTCCTCTAGACTAGGTGATATATCTACTAGGTCATATCTCTACTTTAGACTAGGTGATATCTCTACTAGGTCATATTTCTACTTTAGTCTAGGCCATACTGTATCTTTACTTTAGCCTAGGTCACAACTCTATTTTAGGCTAGGTCATATCTCTCCTCTAGACTAGGTGATATATCTACTAGGTCATATCTCTACTTTAGACTAGGTGATATCTCTACTAGGTCATATTTCTACTTTAGTCTAGGCCATACTGTATCTTTACTTTAGCCTAGGTCACAACTCTATTTTAGGCTAGGTCATATCTCTCCTCTAGACTAGGTGATATATCTACTAGGTCATATCTCTACTTTAGACTAGGTGATATCTCTACTAGGTCATATTTCTACTTTAGTCTAGGCCATACTGTATCTTTACTTTAGCCTAGGTCACAACTCTATTTTAGGCTAGGTCATATCTCTCCTCTAGACTAGGTGATATATCTACTAGGTCATATCTCTACTTTAGACTAGGTGATATCTCTACTAGGTCATATTTCTACTTTAGTCTAGGCCATACTGTATCTTTACTTTAGCCTAGGTCACAACTCTATTTTAGGCTAGGTCATATCTCTCCTCTAGACTAGGTGATATATCTACTAGGTCATATCTCTACTTTAGACTAGGTGATATCTCTACTAGGTCATATTTCTACTTTAGTCTAGGCCATACTGTATCTTTACTTTAGCCTAGGTCACAACTCTATTTTAGGCTAGGTCATATCTCTCCTCTAGACTAGGTGATATATCTACTAGGTCATATCTCTACTTTAGACTAGGTGATATCTCTACTAGGTCATATTTCTACTTTAGTCTAGGCCATACTGTATCTTTACTTTAGCCTAGGTCACAACTCTATTTTAGGCTAGGTCATATCTCTCCTCTAGACTAGGTGATATATCTACTAGGTCATATCTCTACTTTAGACTAGGTGATATCTCTACTAGGTCATATTTCTACTTTAGTCTAGGCCATACTGTATCTTTACTTTAGCCTAGGTCACAACTCTATTTTAGGCTAGGTCATATCTCTCCTCTAGACTAGGTGATATATCTACTAGGTCATATCTCTACTTTAGACTAGGTGATATCTCTACTAGGTCATATTTCTACTTTAGTCTAGGCCATACTGTATCTTTACTTTAGCCTAGGTCACAACTCTATTTTAGGCTAGGTCATATCTCTCCTCTAGACTAGGTGATATATCTACTAGGTCATATCTCTACTTTAGACTAGGTGATATCTCTACTAGGTCATATTTCTACTTTAGTCTAGGCCATACTGTATCTTTACTTTAGCCTAGGTCACAACTCTATTTTAGGCTAGGTCATATCTCTCCTCTAGACTAGGTGATATATCTACTAGGTCATATCTCTACTTTAGACTAGGTGATATCTCTACTAGGTCATATTTCTACTTTAGTCTAGGCCATACTGTATCTTTACTTTAGCCTAGGTCACAACTCTATTTTAGGCTAGGTCATATCTCTCCTCTAGACTAGGTGATATATCTACTAGGTCATATCTCTACTTTAGACTAGGTGATATCTCTACTAGGTCATATTTCTACTTTAGTCTAGGCCATACTGTATCTTTACTTTAGCCTAGGTCACAACTCTATTTTAGGCTAGGTCATATCTCTCCTCTAGACTAGGTGATATATCTACTAGGTCATATCTCTACTTTAGACTAGGTGATATCTCTACTAGGTCATATTTCTACTTTAGTCTAGGCCATACTGTATCTTTACTTTAGCCTAGGTCACAACTCTATTTTAGGCTAGGTCATATCTCTCCTCTAGACTAGGTGATATATCTACTAGGTCATATCTCTACTTTAGACTAGGTGATATCTCTACTAGGTCATATTTCTACTTTAGTCTAGGCCATACTGTATCTTTACTTTAGCCTAGGTCACAACTCTATTTTAGGCTAGGTCATATCTCTCCTCTAGACTAGGTGATATATCTACTAGGTCATATCTCTACTTTAGACTAGGTGATATCTCTACTAGGTCATATTTCTACTTTAGTCTAGGCCATACTGTATCTTTACTTTAGCCTAGGTCACAACTCTATTTTAGGCTAGGTCATATCTCTACTTTAGGCTAGATCATACCTCTACTAGGTCATATCTGTACTTTAGGCTAGATGCCTTCAGCATCATGACAGAATATAAAATTGTGGTAATGTCCCAAAAGGATCCTATTAACTACATGGCAAACTTCTTGTGACCAGAACCCTTTGGGCCCCACTATGTCAGGAATAGGGTGCCATTTGGGGCACAAGCAGTGAAAGATTATCATTCTGTCAGGTAATGCAGACAACAATATTGGAGTAAATATACATCCAGACAGTGAACAACGACATTGACGATTCCACTCATTTATGAATGATTTATCTCTCTATCTCAAATGTTTTCCTCTTTTTCTTGGTGGGTGAATAATTAGAGACAGGTTATGTTCCGTTATTATGTCTCTCTTTCACACACACACACACACACACACACACACACACACACACACACACACACACACACACACACACACACACACACACACACACACACACACACACAGTTTGACTTCCTGGGAATGATTTGTCTAATGAATGAGGAGAAAACAGAGGAATACCCATTGAGATGAAGTATTATTCTCATTCCATCTCTATTGGGGGTATCGGGATAGGGCTCTGAAAACTTGTGAATGCATAGTTAAGTTCTGTATCATCAAACATAGAGAATATAGTAAAGTGTATCGTTCATTACAGACAAAGAAAGGAAGGGGCATGCTGCGTGCTAGATTAAATGTTGTGTTTACTCTGCTACCTCGCCCAGATCTCGAAAGATGTGATTTCCACAGGATGTCAGGCTCATAAAAATGTAGTTACTAAAACGGTAATACCCATTCAAGTCAATGTTCTGTGATGGTCTATCTATTCTATTCTATTTATATGGTTGAGCTGCTCCACCTCGGTAGAGTCTTTTGTTTTGGCTTTCTCAGAGGTTTCCCTGTGAAATATGATGAATATGGATGTTAACAGCATACTTGTTAGAGGTGCAATATGCAGAAATCGCTCGGACATTTCCTGATTGCTAAAATTCTAATAGTTTGCCTAATTTCAGTTAGTGACAAAACAAGCAATGTGTAGAGAATTTATTGTACCGTATAAACCACTGTGCAATGTCTTTTCAATAATCCAAACTATATTATTTTCAGCTTAATTGAACACCGGTGTACAAAACTGAAAGTAAAAGATGCAAAAACAAAACTTAAGCGTGAAAAGCATAGAAATAGCACACACGGAACATATCTTCCGCTACTTAGACTTGCTTTCAATGAGAATGACAGATCTATAACATTTCTACATGCTTTGGTCAGGTCGCCCAAAAGGTTACTTAATGCAGCTTTAGCTTAAAACTTTCAGTGACTTTTACCATTACGTTTATTGGTACTCTTTATCTTATTACATGGTTACTAATGGGCTCAAAAACAGAAGACACCATACCATGTCAGATATAGAGTTGAAATGTATTCAATTTTAGGTTGTATCCCAAGATTACGCTTTATATACATCACAGAAGACTGAAATATAACAAAAACGTTTGACATAGAAACAGCGGATTTTCTGCAGGTTTTTTAAATAATATTTATTATTATCAAATTAAGAAAAATATTAATAATATTCCACCCTTGAGGCCACTAAAGGGCGATTTGGTGATTTGACTGCAGACAAGGGCTATAGTATGGTGATAGAAAGTGCGTTGATTTGTTGCTGAATCCAACCTGTCAACCCCTAAACCATTTCCAAACAAGAATCAACCTTTATCCTTCATAAACAATTGGTTGTAAAAATAGTTGAAAAGCAACAATTTTATATTTGAATATGTTAAAATAGGTTTTTGGAAATTTTGGGAAATGTATTAAAATTAAAAACAGAAAAACCTTATAAATATTCAGACCCTTTGCTATGAGACTCAAATTGAGCTCAGGTTGTTTCCTGTTTCCATTGATCATCCTTGAGATGTTTCTACAACTTGATTGGAGTCCACCTGTGGTAAATTCAATTGATTAGATATGATTTGGAAAGGCACACACCTGTCTATATTGAGTTCCCTTCAGTTAACAGTACACATCAGAGACAGGATTGTGTCGAGGCACAGATCTGGGGAAGGGTACCAAAACATTTCTGCAGCATTGAAGGTCCACAAGAACACAGTGGCCTCCATCATTCTTAACTGGAAGAAGTTTGGAACCCCAAGACTCTTCCTAGAGCTGGCCACCCGGCCAAACTGAGCAATCGAGGGAGAAGGGCCTTGGTCAGGGGGGTGACAGAGCACCAGAGTTCTTCTGTGGAGATGGGAGAACCTTCTTTGCAGCACTCCACCAATCAGGCCTTTATGGTAGCCAGATGGAATCCACTCCTCAGTTAAAGGCACATGACAGCCCGCTTAGAGTTTGCCAAAAGTCACCTAAAGGACTCAGACCATGAGAAACAAGTTTCTCTAGTCTGATGAAACCAAGATTTAACTCTTTGGCCTGAATGCCAAGCGTCACGTCTAGAGGAAACCTGGCCCCATCCCTACAGTGAAGCATGGTGGTGGCAGCATCATGCTGTGGAGATGTTTTTCAGCGGCAGGGACTGGGAGACTAGTCAGGATCGAGAGAAATATAAATGGAGCAAAGTACAGAGAGATCCTTGATGAAACCTGTTCCAGAGTGCTCAGGATATCAAACTGGGGCGTATGTTCACCTTCCAACAGGACAGTGACCCTAAGCACACAGCCAAGACAACGCAGGAGTGGCTTTGGGACAAGTCTCTGAATGTCCTTGAGTGGCCCAACCACAGCCCAGACTTGAACCCGATCTAACATCTCTGGAGAGACCAGAAAATAGCTGTGCAGCGACGCTCCTCTTCCAACCTGACAGAGCTTTAGATGATCTGCAGAAAAAATGGGAGAAACGCTTGAAGCGTCATACCCAAGAAGACTCGAGGCCGTAATCGCTGATAACGGTTCTTCAACAAAGTACTGAGTAAAGGGTCTGAATACTTATGTACATTTTTATATTTCACTATTTATATATATATTTTTATTTGCAAACAAATCTAGAAACCCGTTTTTACTTTGTCATTATGGGGTATTGTGTGTAGATTGAGGCGGGTAAAACATGTAATCCATTTTTAGAATAAGGCAGTAACGTAACAATGTGGAAAAAGTCAAGGGGTCTGAATACTTTTCTGATTAATACCACCACCTTGGTTTAATGTTTAGACTTGTCTGAGACTTGTCTTTTCTTTCAGGACATTGCCACTATGCAGTTGTGTGCCAACAAGCTGGACAAAAAAGACTTCTTCGGCAAGTCAGATCCCTTCCTGGTCTTCTACCGCAGCAATGAAGACGGAACGTGAGTGTGTGTGTTTATGTCTGTGTGGTGGGCATGCGTGTGTATCAGGATGAGTTAACTTCCCACATCGTCTGTTATGTATCACATCTGTCAAAATGTTGATTTTGGAGACAACAACGCTTTCATTTCCTTGGTGTTTGTGGTTGATAGCGCTATGCTTTGTGTGTGCTCTGTACCCACTTCATAGATGTTAAAATGAGCGAGACGCTCATCACTGGCCATCACTGGCATCAGGAATTCGGGTCCATACAAATATAATTACTAGAAGCGGGGGGAAAGCCCCTCAGACCACGGCCATTCGACTGTACCCTTATAAGTCATTCTATTTCTGTTGGTTCACCATATTCTTTGGTATTTGTGGTTAATACCTTTCCATCCCTGTACAGTATCTGTAGTCAGAGCTCCTTGTGTTTGCTGTGTACTGTAGGTTCACCATCTGCCATAAGACAGAGGTAATAAAGAATACTCTGAACCCTGTTTGGCAGCCCTTCACCATCCCTGTACGAGCACTCTGTAACGGAGACTATGATAGGTGAGTGACACACAGACAGCCAACAGCATAGGTCAAAAGTCACTTAGCCCCCAAGGCAAAGAGATGACCACATTAGCTATTTTGGGGAATTTCAGCAGAAGCTTTCATCCAAAGCAACCTAATAAATTATAAAGATGTATTTATTTCATTGTGCTTTCCATTACAGAGAGAATCTCAAAGCGCTGGTAAAGGACACAAGCAATGTAAAAATGAGAATAGGCTACAGCAGTATATTCTCCAGTATGATCCATGCCAGAATCAAACTCTGATGTTGCCAGCACCTTGCTAGCTGAGCCATTGGCAAGACTGTGGGACTAAGTCCTGTCTGCCCTCAATACTGATGATTTTGGAATGTTGCTGTAGCATGATGTACTACAGTACCCATAATGCTCTGTGGTGGTCAGAATAATGCCAGCAGTCGGCCATATTGTCTCAGAGGCCAGCACTGGTGTTATTGGGACCAACATGGAGGTTCCACGATGTTTAGTTTATCTCGGGTTATCAAACACACACAAACACATCCGCACACAAACACACACTATTACTTTGGAATGTATTGCTAGTGGATACAGCTTTGATATACTTGTGAATTGTGATTCACACAAATTAAACATAGTATATTGTTGTCTATTTACATCATACGTTTGACTGGGTAAAATCCTTTAAGGTGAGTGAAAATGCATCTGTGTGACCATTTGAGAATAATGTTTCAACAATTCTTCGTAGTTGGTGGGTGAACTACTGTATGCCTCATATATCACTGACTTGGAACACACATAGACACACACGCACACACACACCTCTCTGATTCTCATCTTTCTCTCTTATCTTCCCTCTCTCCAGGACGGTCAAGGTGGATGTGTATGATTGGGACCGAAATGGAAGGTAATTTTCTCTCTGTCTCTCTCTTTCTCTCTACTCTCACTCTCTCTCTCTCTCTCGCTCTATTCTCTCTCTCCCTCCCTCCATCTCTCTCTCTCCCTATTCTCTCTTCCACCTCCTCTCGTTTCATCCTTCATCCAGTTCATTTACCATCAGACGCTCCAAATCTCCCTCAAATGTCATCCCTCGTCCTTTCTCTGGAGGGGAATCTCAAAATGGGGGACTCTATCTCATAAGGTTCCGGTTTAGGGTTAGCACACACAACCACAAATCACTGACTGGAACTTTAACAAGTCAGATGTGATATCAGAATGGAGAGTGTACATATCACTCTCTCTCCCTCCCTCCATCTCTGTCCCCGTCTTTATGGGGGGAATATGAGTGTTGACCTCCTCCCTCCATATCTCTTTTCCTCTCTCCCTCCCTTCATCTCTCTCTTCCTCTCTCCCTCCCTTCATCTCTCTCTTCCTCTCCCTCCCTCCATCCCTCTCCCTCCATTTCTCTGTTCCTTCTTTATGGGGGAAATGTGAGTGTTGACCTCCCTCCATCTTTCCCTACCTTCATCTCCATCCATCTCTCTTCATCTCCCTCCATCTCTCCCTCTCTCCCCCTCACTCCATCTCTCTGTCCCCTTCTTTATGAAAGGGAATATGAGTGTTGACCTCCTCCCTCCCTCCATATCTCCTTCCCTCTCTCCCTTCCTCTCTGTCCTTTTCTTTATGAGTGGAATATGAGTGTTGACCTCCTTCCTCCATCCATATCTCCTTCCCTCTCTCCCTTCCTCTCTGTCCTCTTCTTTATGAGTGGAATATGAGTGTTGACCTCTTCCCTCCCTCCATATCTCCTTCACTCCCTCTCTCCCTTCCTCTCTGTCCTCTTCTTTATGAGTGGAATATGAGTGTTGACCTCCTTCCTCCATCTCTGTCCCCTTTTTTTATTAAGGGAATGGGAGTGTAGACTGCCTCCCTCCCTCCATCTCTCTGTCCTCTTTCCCTTCCTTCTTCACTGATGGTGGCTACTGATGGGGCTTCCTCTCTAAATAGGACATGTCGATTGAAAGCAGGCATGTCCTATTTGGCTTTAGGTGATGCTATTTAGATGAAGATGAGGGGCCGGGGTTGGTGTTTCCTTCAGTATGGTACTCTTTCAGATGCTGCAGGTGTTACTCTCGCAACTATTCCCACAGTCATGACTTCATTGGCGAGTTCACCACCAGCTACAGAGAATTCTCCAGAGGCCAGAGCCAGTTCAACGTCTATGAGGTAAAAAAAGAGAAAAGAACAGGGAACACTTACAGCCTGCAACACTTAAGCATGTATCCTAGTGAGCACAAGATGTTGAAAAATATTTTCAACTGAAAAATACATTTAAAAAAAAAAAGTATTTTGACCTCCCGGGTGGCGCAGTGGTGAGCCAGCTGTGCCACCAGAGACTCTGGGTTCGCGCCCAGGCTCTGTCGTAACCGGCCGCGACCGGGAGGTCCGTGGGGCGACGCACAATTGGCCTAGCGTCGCCCGGGTTAGGGAGGGAAATCCTTGTCTCATCGCGCACCAGCGACTCCTGTGGCGGGCTGGGCGCAGTGCTCGCTAACCAAGGTTGCCAGGTGCACGGTGTAGCCTCCGACACATTGGTGTGGCTGGCTTCCGGGTTGGATGCGCGCGGCTTGGTTGGGTTGGGGTGCGGCTTGGTTGGATTGTGTATCGGAGGACGCATGACTTTCAAAAAATATATATACAAATAAAAATGTATTTTGCTCATAGGGGTGAGCATTTATTAAAAGGTTTATATTATGTCTCTCTATGTAGGACATTTTCAACTGACTGTACTGTTTATGCAGAAATTGCTCCACCATTTCCTGGTTGCAAAACATGTGAATAGTTTGCCTAATTTCAGTTTGTGACAAAACAAGCAGGTATATTTTAGAGAGTCATTGTACCATCTAATATATTTTCCATAACCAAAAATATTATATTTTCAGCTTGTGCGTAAAACCAAAAGTAAAAGACGCAAAAACAAAACTGAAGAATGGGAAGCATAGAAATAGTGCACCTTTACTGCTTCCATAGAGAAAGCATTCTTTTTTTTATTTAACTAGGCAAGTCAGTTAAGAACAAATTCTTATTTTCAATAATGGTATAGGTACAGTGGGTTAACTGCCTTGTTCAGGGGCATAACTACAGATTTTTACCTTGTCAGCTCAGGGATTCGATCTTGCAACCTTTCGGTTACTAGTCCAACGCTCTAACCACTAGGCTACCTGCCACCCCAATAACTCACATCTATAACTCACATTTCTATGTGAATTTGGTTGGGTCGCCCAAAAAATTACACATTGCAGCTTTAAGGACACATCCTCAGCTTCCTATATTACAACTTTTTGTCATATTGTATTTTTAATAATGAGATGAGCAGTGAAGCATTTTTGTGATGTTACGACTACACTCAAATATCCCCGCTATAAAAATAGTTATTTTTCATCTGTCTTCCATAATATAAAATGTTAGATTCGGTCCAATTTCTTTCCTTACCATACCTACAGTACATACTCTGAACGATATGGTGAAATCAAACAGTCCTCTTTTCTAAGACATCTGTATCAATCTGTTTTATTTAACTAGGCAAGTCAGTTAAGAACAAATTCTTATTTTCAATGACGGCCTGCATTAATGTTAGAGGCCACTCTTAGTGGGTGTTCAGGGGGCAGAACGACAGATTTGTACCTTGTCAGCTCGGGGGTTTGAACTTGCAACCTTCCTCTTACTAGTCCAACGCTCTAACCACTAGGCTACCCTGCCGCCCTAATATATAATTTTCCCTTCCCTACACGTTTTTGTTCAGGTTCTAAACCATAAAAAGAAAGGCAAGAAGAAGAAATACGTCAATTCAGGGACAGTGAGTATCGTTTGAGATTTCCCATCTCCACCTGTCGGTGCTTTATAGATAGGATTCATTGTTTTATAGATAGGATTCATTGCCAATGTGATATGTCATATACAGTAAAGGTTTTGCTTTGCCATCTATTCCCCCCCCCTCTTTCTCTCCCTCTCTATCACCCTGTTTCTCCCCTCCCTCCCTCCCTCCCTATCTCTCCATTCTCTCTATCCTCTGAAGGTGACACTGCTGTCCTTCAAAGTGGAGTCAGAATACACGTTTGTGGACTTCATCCGGGGAGGGTGAGCCCTCTCTTAATAACTTTGTATTAATGTTAGAGCCCACTCTCAATAACTTTGTATTAATGTTAGAGGACACTCTTAATAACTTTGTATTAATGTTAGAGCCCACTCTCAATAACTTTGTATTAATGTTAGAGCCCACTCTTAATAACTTTGCATTAACGTTAGAGGCCACTCTTAGTAACTTTGCATTAATGTTAGAGCCCACTCTCAATAACTTTGCATTAATGTTAGAGCCCACTCTTAATAACTTTGTATTAATGTTAGAGCCCACTCTCAATAACTTTGTATTAATGTTAGAGCCCACTCTTAATAACTTTGTATTAATGTTAGAGCCCACTCTCAATAACTTTGTATTAATGTTAGAGTCCACTCTTAATAACTTATAGAGATAACATAACATAACATAATAACATAAACATTAGAGGCCAATGTTAGTGATGTTCCATTAACGTTAGAGGCTGATGTTGATGGCTTGCTCAGTCTAGCGTGCATGTCTGAAATTGTTTTGCGTTGTTTAAACAAACAATATCCTTTCTAGACTTTATTATGTTTTTGCCTGGTAAAGTTTGTTATTCATCATAATTAATCATTGTCTCACCAGGACGCAACTCAACTTCACAGTGGCCATCGATTTCACAGCGTCTAATGGTAAGTGTAGCCAAATTACTGATACAGTTTGTTGTTTATTAATCTCTTTTAGGCTACTGAAGGACGTTTCCCTAAAGTCCTTATGAAATAATATTATGCTAACCTGTCATCAAAAGCAGGGTTATTTAACATGGTATACTGCATGGTATATTCATGAATATCGCTAGGAACAACACAATAAACCAATTTTGAATTACATACAGTATCTACAATATAAATGAGGAGAATATTTTCTTTCTAATAATTATTCCTTCTATTAATTATTATTTCTCAACTCCTAATATTGAGCTAATTACACTCCCTCGAGTATCTGACATAGTGTCACGCTCGTCATAAGGATCGGACCAAGGCGCAGCGTGGTATGTGTACATTCTCTTTTTAATGAATGAACAAAAAACAACCAAACGAAACGTGAAGCTATACAAACTAGTGCTGACAGGCAACTAAACATAGACATACAAAACCCCTAGACATACAAAAACCCTAGACATACAAAAACCTAGAGTACCCACCCTAGTCACACCCTGACCTAACCAAAATATATAGAAAACAGAGATATCTAAGGTCAGGGCGTGACACACAGCCCCCATGAGTACCAGTGCTGCTGGCTGCTGGTAAGCTTCCTTGTCTTGGACATGTATTTTTGCCAACAAATGGCTAACCTTTCTCTAATTAGCTAACCAGCTGCTATTTGAAAATGGGTTGAAATAAATAAATAATGTATGCTCTGTTGCTGTGTTCCAGGTAACCCATCCCAGCCCACCTCTCTGCACTACATGAGTCCCTACCAGATGAATGCCTACGCTATGGCCCTGAAGGCTGTGGGGGAGATCATCCAGGACTACGACAGTGACAAGATGTTCCCCGCCTACGGCTTCGGAGCCAAGCTGCCACCGGACGGCAAGATCTCCCATGTCTTCCCACTGGTGAGAGAAAGAGGGAGGGCTAGAGAGAATGGTACTACTTCTCTACCAGAGTGGGGAATGATCAGGAACTGTTCCATTTATTGCAAAGAGGTGCTGGTAGTTCTCCCTACAGTCTTACTGATCCACAGAAGAGTTCTTGGAACTATATCAATATTTTTTGACATCAACGTCCGTCTGGTAATATGTTTTTTTGCTCTCACGCTTTTCCACTATTCACTATTATGTGATGTTGCATTCCACATTGTTTTCTTTACTTCCCTTCCATTTACGGGTAAGAGTTCATATCAAACAAGAGCCAGAAACTAAAATAGTGAACAGTATACAGTGCATTCGGAAACTATTCAGACCCCTCTTCCTCATTTTGTTACATTACAGCCATATCTTATAAAATTGATTAAATAAAAACAATTCTCATCAATCTACCTACAATACCCCATACAGGTTTTTAGACATTTTTGCAAATGTATTCAAATTAAAAAACATATTTTCATAAGTATTCAGACCCTTTGCTATGAGACCTCGAAATTGAGCTCAGGTGCATCCTGTTTCCACTGATCATCCTTGAGATGTTTCTACAACTTGATTGGAGTCCACTTGTGGTAAATTTAATTGATTGGAGATGATTTGGAAAGGCACACACCTGTCTATATAAAGTCCCACACTTGACAGTGCATGTCAGAGCAAAAACTATGCCATGAAGTTGAAGGAATTGTCCGTAGAACTCCAAGACAGGATTGTGTCGAGGCACAATTATGAGAAAGGGTACCAAAAAATGTCTGCAGCATTGAAGATCCCCAAGAACACAGTGGCCTCCATCATTTTTAAATGGAAGAGGTTTTTAACCACCAAGACTCTTCCTAGAGCTGGCCACCCGGCCAAACTGAGCAATCGAGAGAGAAGGGCCTTGGTCAGGGAGGTGACCAAGAACCTGATGGTCACTCTGACAGAGCTCCAGAGTTCCTCTGTGGAGATGGGAGAACCTTCCAGAAGGATAACCATCTCTGCAACCATCCACCAATCAGGCCTCTATGGTAGAGTGGCCAGACGGAATCCACTCCTCAGTCAAAGGCACATGACAGCCCGCTTGCTGCTCCAGATCACTCAAGACCTCAGACTGGGGGCAAAGGTTCACCTTCCAACAGGACAGTGACCCTAAGCACACAGCCAAGACAACGCAGGAGTGGCTTCGGGACAAGTCTCTGAATGGCCTTGAGTGACCCAGCCGGAGCCCGGACTTGAACCCAGATCGAACATCTCTGGAGAGACCTGAAAATAACTGTGCAGCGACTCCTCCCCATCCAACCTGACAGAGCTTGAGAGGATCTGCAGAAAAGAATGGGAGAAACTTCCCAAATACAGGTGTGCCAAGCTTGTAGTGTCATACCCAAGAAGAGTCGAGGATGTAATCGCTAACATAGGTGCTTTAACAATACTGAGTAAAAGCTCTGAATACTTATGTAAATGTGATATTTCAGCAAAAAGGTCTCACTTTATGTAGTGTTGTCTCTCTGGTGTTTTGTCCTATATTTTAAATGTATTTGTATTTTTAATCCCAGCCCTTGTCCCCGCAGGAGGCCTTTTTCCTTCTGGCAGACCGTCATTGTAAATAAGAATTTGTTCTTAACTGACTTGCCTAGTTAAATAAAACATGTAAAAATGGTGTGTAGATGGAAAAAAACTGTAATGTAACAAAATGTGGGAAAAGTCATGAGGTCTGAATACTTTCCGAATGCTCTGTATGTATCCATCTGTCGGGCTCAGATGCGAGACTTTGAATAGCCTATTTTTGAGTAGTGAAGGCCGTCTTTCTGTACATCCTCTATATCAATTTGTATCCAAGGCTGACTGAAGCTCCAAGCCAAATCTATTACATTTCTTAGCAATGAAAATACAGTTCCCTGTGAAATACCTACCTGTGTTATGCCTACTGACATGAGGCAATCATACTTCTATACTACATAACATCATTGTATAATTAACATACATCGTCAGAAGGCAAAAGGCTTGATTCAGTACTGAGTTTCCTTAGTTTCTTGGGATTTTCTGTGAAGTCTAACATTGACTCTATCCATCCGTACAGCCCACAAGAATTACACCGTGAACACATTACCTTTACATGGGGTAATAATGTCACGAAGAACACGAAAGCCTTTAAATATGTCAACACAAAATACAAATTGCAGCACCGTTGTGTAAGCCCATGCGCTAGCGTCGGCCTCAAGTAGTTCTGTGAAGTGTTTGAACAAGGGTAGAGGAAGAAAACATTGTGAGTCAGAAAGTGGCTCGGAAAGAAGAAAAAAAATCCATCTGTTTGTAGCAGAAAAGTAGGAACCAAACGAGGGACCAGACAGACACGGAGACTGGAATAGACTTTGGAGGACGTAGCGCTTAGCTTAGCATCCTGAAACGATGAAGAAAGAACAACAAAGAGTAAACACTAAGCACAAAAAAAACGACTTCTCCTCAGATTCTAGACGTCTATTATCTCCCTGGACAGAGGAAAAAGTAAAAGCGGAGGAATTGTTGAACAAAGAAGAGTAAAAAAAACAAAAGCAGCCTTATTTTCAGCTATTTTTATTTTCTTCCCAAAGCTGGAGGAATTCACCTTAAAGAAATCTCCTTGACGTGAAGGAAATTATACAAAGGTTGAAGCAAAATAATACAGTGGACTGTAAGGAAAATGGACAATAAATGACTTATTTTTCTTGTCCTTTTAAATTGCCCTCGATAGGTAGCAATGTTTTCAAAGTACTTTGCCCTTTGATCTTGATGACAGGCTTATAACGTTTAGTTCAGCACTTGTGTATGTTGCGGTATGTCTGGTTTAGAGGGTAATGAAGTGTTATGACAATGTTATGAAGCCTGTACAAGCAATGGTTGCTGCAGTAATGGTTGATGCAGATGTGTGATACAAGTCATTTGTCTCACCCAATTCTCATTGTGCAAAAAAACGAAGTTTGAGCTGGACGTCTGTAAAATGTAGAATCCTAGCTATACTACTACAATACTATCTGTCCCATGGAGTCTGTCCCATAAGGTCAATAAAAGTCATGTAACAACATTCATTGTTTTTATTTAGTCAATTTTAGAATAAGGTTGTAATGTATAAAATGTGGAAAAGGCGAAGGGGTCTGAATAAACTAAGTTCGAGCTGGACATCTGTAAAATGTAGAATCATAACTATACTATTACTATACTTTCTGTCCCATGGAGTCTGTCCCATAATAGTCACAACAATGTGCCAGTGTCCCTCGTGGCTGGTTATGCAACCTGTTTTACCAGCTACAGTTGCGGACAACAAAAAGTGTGTCTTCGGCAGGCATTCATTTTCACTTCTTTTAGCGGGTTTATTTCTTCAGATCAGATGGCTGTTGTCTCGTTTTTGTCAGATGAACTTTAATGAAGGATATAGGCTGTAGAACACTCTTTTATCCTGGCTGGACAGGGCTTAAAGCAGACTGTCTTTTATGTTGGCTGAAGGACTTTTGGCTATTTAACTTTGTATTATTATGTGACGATAAATTCATTTTTGGGAACAGACATATTGTTTGCTGGATTATTTTTGTTCTTATGTCTTGATTGATTTACCCATTTTGTCTTTTTCACATTGTCTAAAGAAAATATTCAGCCAACTTAAATTCTTCCATTACCGATCAGTCCTGTGTTATACCTACTGACATGAGTTCTCCCATTACCGATCAGCCCTGTGTTATGCCTACTGACATGAGTTCTCCCATTACCGATCAGTCCTGTGTTATACCTACTGACATGAGTTCTCCCATTACCGATCAGTCCTGTGTTATGCCTACTGAGATGAGTTCTCCCATTACCGATCAGTCCTGTGTTATGCCTACTGACATGAGTTCTCCCATTACCGATCAGCCCTGTGTTATGCCTACTGACATGAGTTCTCCCATTACCGATCAGTCCTGTGTTATGCCTACTGACATGAGTTCTCCCATTACCGATCAGTCCTGTGTTATGCCTACTGACATGAGTTCTCCCATTACCGATCAGTCCTGTGTTATGCCTACTGACATGAGTTCTCCCATTACCGATCAGTCCTGTGTTATGCCTACTGAGATGAGTTCTCCCATTACCGATCAGTCCTGACATGAGTTCTCCCATTACCGATCAGTCCTGTGTTATGCCTACTGAGATGAGTTCTCCCATTACCGATCAGTCCTGTGTTATGCCTACTGAGATGAGTTCTCCCATTACCGATCAGTCCTGTGTTATGCCTACTGACATGAGTTCTCCCATTACCGATCAGTCCTGACATGAGGCAAAAGAACACAGACACTATTTCATACATAACATCATTATGGAATGAACGTGCATTCAGAAGCATACGTCGTCACAATGGACGTTGACTTCATAAAGACTTCTTTATTATTATCAAAAGTCTCAAATGTTGCAATGTATAGCCCTCATCATATGTTTCAATGTATAGCCCTCATCATATGTTTCAATGTATAGCCCTCATCAAATGTTTCAATGTATAGCCCTCATCATATGTTTCAATGTATAGCCCTCATCATATGTTTCGATGTATAGCCCTCATCAAATGTTTCAATGTATAGCCCTCATCAAATGTTTCAATGTATAGCCCTCATCATATGTTTCAATGTATAGCCCTCATCATATGTTTCAATGTATAGCCCTCATCATATGTTTCAATGTATAGCCCTCATCAATATTTTTCTTGTTCATGGTTTCGAAGGAAAAAGGGGATTTCATGTTCAAACAACTGGTGTAGAGGGGCCAGCTTAAATAATGTCCATGGTTCCTACAGAACTCCAACAGTGAGAACCCTAACTGCGTGGGGATCGAGGGAGTGTTGGAGGCGTACTTCCAGAGTCTCCGCACCGTTCAGCTCTACGGACCCACCAACTTCGCTCCTGTCATCAACCAGGTGGCACGGTGAGAGAATGACAGGAAATGAACACACACACACGAACACACACAAACTCACACAGCCATGACACACACATGCATGTACACATGTATACATGCACGCAAACACACACACACACACATACACATACACACACACACACACACATACACACACACACACACACACACACACACACACACACACACACACACACACACACACACACACACACACACACACATACAGAAAGAGTACAGACACACACACACACACACACTTTAAACCCCCTATGCTCCTTTGAAACCACTCTTTCGAAGTCACTGAGATCTCTTCATATTGCCATGGTAGCCAAAATAATGGGCAACTGGGCATTTTTATACATGGCCCTAAGCATGATGGAATCTTCATTTCTTAATTAACTCAGGAACCACACTCTTTCAATATACTTTGTATCCTTCATTTACTAAAGTGTTTCCTTATTAGGGTGGATACCTGTATATACGTGCTTTGACTTGCTTGACACAATACAAGAGTCACATACACACAGATACAGTACATGACCACAAGTATGTGGACACCTGTTCGTCAAAAATCTCATTCCAAAATCAGTGGCATTAATATGGAGCTGGTCCACCCGTTGCTGCTCTAACAACCGTCACTCTTCTGGGAAGGCTTTCCACTAGATGTTGGAACGTTGGAGCTTTTGACTCTGTCAAACACTGTGTTCTTATCGGCAGACTAAACAGCCTTGGTTTCTCTAATGACTGCCTCGCCTGGTTTACTAACTACTTCTCAGACAGAGTTCAGTGTGTCAAATCCGAGGGCCTGTTGTCCGGACCTCTGGCAGTCTCTATGGGGGTGCCACAGGGTTCAATTCTCGGGTCGACTCTTTTCTCTGTATATATCAATGATGTCGCTCTTGCATTCTCTGATCCACCTCTACGCAGATGACACCATTCTGTATACATCTGGCCCTTCTTTGGACACTGTGTTAACAAACCTCCAACTGAGCTTCAACGCTTCAGGCCAACTCCTTCAGGCCTCCAACTGCTCTTAATTGCTAGTAAAACTAAATGCATGCTCTTCAACCGATCGCTGCCCGCACCCAACCGCCCAACTAGCATCACTACTCTGGATGGTTCTGACTTAGAATATGTGGACAACTATAAATACCTAGGTGTCTGGCTAAACCGTAAACTCTCCTTCCAGACTCACATTAAGCATCTCCAATCCAAAGTTAAATATAGAATCAGCTTCCTATTTCGCAACAAAGCCTTATTCACTCATGCTGCCTAACATACCCTCGTAAAACAGACTATCCTACCGATCTTTGACTTCGGTGATGTCATTTACAAAATATTCTTCAACACTCTACTCAGCAAATTGGATGCAGTCTATCACAGTGACATCCGTTTTCTCACCAAAGCACCATATACTATCCACCACTTCGACCTGTATGCTCTCGTCGGCTGGCCCTCGCTACATATTCGTCGCCAGACCCACTGGCTCCAGGTGATCTATAAATCTTTGCTATGTAAAGCTCCACCTTATCTCAGCTCACTGGTCACCATAGCAGCACCCACCCATAGCACGCGCTCCAGCAGGTATATTTCACTGGTCATCCCCAAAGCCAACACCTGCTTTGGCCGCCTTTCCTTCCAGTTCTCTGCTGCCAATGACTGGAACGAATTGCGAAAATCACTGAAGTTGGAGACTTATATCTCCCTCACTAACTTTAAGCGTCAGCTGTCAGAGCAGCTTATAGATTGCTGCAGCTGTACACAGCCTATGTGTAAATAGCCCATCCAACCAACTACATACCTCATCCCCATATTTGTTTTTGTTTTTCTGCTCTTTTGCACACCAGTGTCATGTCTTTGCCTATTCCGAATTAAGTGATATGACATGCTATTCTGTAAAATATTTTCTACGTAATTAATATTACCTGATTGAGCTAATCATGTAAATGTAATTAACTAGAGAGTCGGGCACCACAAAATAATATTTATAGAGCTGTTATCTTCCGAATAAACTCCTAAAGACCTATTAATATTTTAAATCAATAGCAGTCAATATTAATCGTCACCTTAATTCAGTCTCATCTGAAAGTTGTAAATTCTTGGTTATCTTCACGAACCCTGGCTAACAAGTTGAATCAGCAATACAAAATTGGGTTTAATTATTTATTTACTAAATACCTAACTAATCACACAGAATTACATCTACAAAGAATGAATTATACCTTGATTACAATTTACGTCATGAAGGAAAACTTCCCTAGCGGGCGGAACAGATATGACGGCTGGTTACACAAAAGAAAAGGGCTGGGTTTGAGTGAAAGAACGGGAAGACTGAGGGACAAAGGAAGAAGCTGTGCTATCGTAAATACAGTATCGTATGCATTCTAAATGACCACCCATTTGGAAAAGGAAAATGCAATAAATATTTACTCTGAGCTGCGCTTCGGTAGGTTGGTGGTAGATGGAAGGCCGTGTTGCCAAACCGAGTCCTTTGTCCTTTGAAGAATGTCTCTGGTTGTCAATTGGATATGTTGTAGTAACATCGTTGTGTGATAGACGGGATACTCTGTCTGTTCCTTCATAACCCTCGTTTGCAGCTGCTGTTGCTAACTCAACGGCTAGGAGGTATCACTTCTGTAGTGAATAATATTCATACTGATATTGGCTTCGTTCTGTAGTTATTATCTGAACCATTCTGACATCGGACTGTCGTCCTCACATCCTCGGAACAGGAGGTTACATTTTCGTCAAGCGCTTATATAGTAGAGGGAGAAAAGGGGTGTGTTTCATAGTTTACAACTTATGTCTCTTCACGTGGGCGGGCGGGCCACTGAGTCGGGCCTAATTCACTCATGAAAACCCAATTCTCACATTGTAGAAACTAAAATCACATTTCATCCCATCACGAATAATTTCATATTCAAACATTTAAATTGAACAACAATTCCATGTGAATCCGATAACTCTGATGTGTAGACTTTACACTGTAGAGTTTATGTCATCTTATCATTGATGAGAATGTCTCAGATGACAACCGAACTGACATCATATTCATTAAGTACCACTGCATATGTTAAATTGGTCGGATTACCAGAATATAGTTAATTTCCCCTCACCTTCTGATGTTCCCAGAATCTCTATGTTAACCAAGGGGTTTGCAAATGTAACATCAGTAGGGTAGAGAGAGGATAAAGGGGGGGAGAGGTATTTGACTGTCATAAACCTACCCCCAGGCCAACGTCATGACAGCAGTATTTCTACTTGCACATCCTCATCAGCACATAGCACAGTGTAAATTGCTGAATTGTAATTACCTCGCCACTATTGGCCTATTTATTGCATTACCACCTTACTTCATTTGCACACACTGTATACAGATTTTTCTATTGTGTTATTGACTGTAACTCTGTGTTGTTTTTGTCGCATTGCTTTGCTTTATCTTGACCAGGTCGCAGTTGTAAATGAGAACTTGTTCTCAACTGGCCAACCTGGTTAAATAAAGATGAAATAAAACATGTAAAAAATTAAATTTCTGCAGGGACTTGCTTCTATTCAGCCACAAGAGCCTTAGTGAGGTTGGGCACTGACGTGGGCGATTAGGCCTGGCTTGCAGTCAGCGTTCCAATTCATCCCAAAGGTGTTAGATGGGGTTGAGGTCAGGGCTCTGTGCAGGGCAGTCAAGTTCTTCCACACCGATATCTACAAACCTTTTCTTTATGGACTTTGCTTTGTGCATGGGGGTCATGCTGAAACAGGAAAGGGCCTTCCCTTAACTGTTGCCACAAAATTAGAAGCACAGAACCATCTAGAATATCATTGTATTCTGTAGCGTTAAGAACTAAGGGGCCTGGTCCGAAACATGAAAAACAGCCGCAGACCATTATTCCTCCTCCACCAAACTTAACAGTTGGCACTATGCATTCTGCAAAACCCAGATTCGTCCATCGGACTGCCAGATGGTGAAGCGTTATTCATCCCTCAAGAAAACAAGTTTCCAGAGTCCAATGTCGGCGAGCTTTATACCATCCCAGCCGACGCTTGGCACTGCTCAAAGTGATTGTAGGCTTGTGTGCAGCTGCTCGGCCATGGAAACCCATTCCATGAAGCTCCAGACGAACAGTTCTTGTGCTGACATTGCTTCCAGAGTCAGTTTGGAATTGGAGAACAGATTACTTTTACGCATTACATGCTTCAGCACTCGGTGGTGCCATTCTGTGAGATTGTGTTGTTGCTCCTAGACGTTTCCACTTCACAATAACAGCACTTACAGTTGACCTGGGCAGCTTTAGCAGAGCACAAATTTGATGAACTGACTTGTTAGAAAGGTGAAAAATAAAACATTTATCAATTTTAGAATAACATAACAAAATTTGAAAAAAGTGAAGGAGTCTGAATACTTCCCGAATGCACTGTACATTATGCAAACACACACACTCCCTCACCCTCCCCCCACAAAACACACACAAACTACCTCCCCCTCCCCCCTCAAAACACACACACACACACTCCCTCACCCCCCCCCCCACAAAACACACACACACTCCCTCACCCTCCCCCCACAAAACACACACACACTCCCTCACCCTCCCCCCACAAAACACACACACACTCCCTCACTCTCCCCCCACCCTCCCCCCACAAAACACACACACACTCCCTCATCCTCCCCCCACAAAACACACACACAAAACCACACACACACTCCTCTCCCCTGCAATTCTCCACCCTGACGTTGCCCTAGGCCCCAAGAGTTAATTTGACAAGTTCTCCCCTGAGCGCTCTGTCTCTGTATCTCTCTGTCTCTCTCTCTGTCTCTCTCTCTGTCTCTCTCTCTGTCTCTCTCTCTCTCTCTGTCTCTCTCTCTGTCTCTCTCTCTCTCTGTCTCTCTCTCTCTCTCTCTCTGTCTCTGTATCTCTCTGTATCTCTCTGTATCTCTCTGTATCTCTCTGTATCTCTCTCTCTCTCTCTCTCTCTCTCTCTCTCTCTGTATCTCTCTGTATCTCTCTGTCTCTCTCTCTCTTTCTCTCTCTCGCCTCTCGCCTCTCTCTGACTGACAGCCTAGCTTAACTGCTCTCCCCTTCTCTCGGTGTGCTCATGCATTCTTAATGATCTGGGATAGGATTGGGCCTTGGGACCATTGCAGCTTGTCAGGAGTCGTGTCGCTAAATGTTGTCTGAATGTATAGGACACTGTAGTACTAGAGAGGGTCGTTTTAGTTCATTGAAATATAATTCATTATATCGTTTCGTTGTTGTAGAACTAGAAAGCAATAGTATATGTCCTTTTGTCTGAATGTGTTTTAATGTTATCCATCTCCTTACCTTATTCTAAGGCGGTCCACAGAGGTGTTATATTGTGTCCCGGCATACTTTCCATAGAAATGAGTAGAGCCTCAAATATGAATAATAGACAATCTTGTGTTATTGGTAGTCTCCCAGCTAGGACGTAAGACTACACTCTTTCCCAAACTTAATCAAATATTTTATGAGGCAATCTTTTTTAATGTATTTCATGAAATATACCTTCTCTTTATTTTTAGCTGTCTCATGATATATAAGTATGGCAATATCCTTTCCAGTGAATGTGGCAGCTCGGTTGCATAACTACATAGAGTGGGATGCTGTGGCTCGACTGTGGCCTCAAGGACTTAATGAGCTCTCATTCAATGAGGTGCTATATTACCATGACGATGATGATGATGATGCAGCTGATGATAAGCACCACCACGAGAGAATGAGAGGAATAATATTATCTTTTTCATCTCTCTTTTGTGTCTCTCTCTTTCCTTTTTCTTGCAAATGTTTACTTTCTCTCTTTCTTTCTCTTCATACCTTTTTCTGTTGTCTGCTATTATCTCTCCTGTTTTACCTTTAGCTTTCATCTTCTCCTTTCCCACTCGTTCTCTCACCCTCCTCTCCACCTCCCTTTCTCTCTCTCAATCTTTCTCAGATTTTCCCTCCATTCCATTTGTTATGCTTCGTCATCCTCCTCTCCTCCTTCTCTTCCCTTGTTCCGGCTCTGAAACAGTCGGCTCGTGCGACTGTGGGTGCTTGTGGGACAGAGATGGTGATGATGAGGAGGAAGGTGGGCGGTAAAGCTGAGGCCATCCAGTCATGTGGATTTGTCAATATGTGAGGTGTGGGGGTGAATCAATCCACTCCTAGGCTCCTTCACCTCCTATAACCCAGCATAGCACCAGATACTATAATAATAACTACCACAGATTAGTAATAACTACCACAGATTAGTAATAACTACCACAGATTAGTAATAACTATCACAGATTAGTAATAACTACCACATTATAGTAATAACTACCACATTATAGTAATAACTACCACATTATAGTAATAACTACCACATTATAGTAATAACTACCACATTATAGTAATAACTACCACATAACAGCAATAAATACCACATTATAGTATTAACTACCACACTATAGTAAAAACTGCCATATTATAGTAATAACTACCACAGATTATTAATAACTAACACACTATAGTAATAACTACCACATTATAGTAATAACTACCACAGATTATTAATAACTACCACGCTATAGTAATAACTACCACACTATAGTAAAAACTGCCACGTTATAGTAATAACTACCACTGGTTAGTAATAACTACCACATTATAGTAATAACTACCACATTATAGTAATAACTACCACATTATAGTAATAACTACCACGCTATAGTAATAATTACCACACTATAGTAAAAACTGCCACATTATAGTAATAACTACCACTGGTTAGTAATAACTACCACATTATAGTAATAACTACCACATTATAGTAATAACTACCACACTATAGTAATAACTACCACATTATAGTAATAACTACCACATTATAATATTAACTATCACATTATAGTAATAACTACCACATTATAGTAATAACTACCACCTTTTCCTATAAACTACCACATTATAGTAATAACTACCACCTTTTCCTATAAACTACCACATTATAGTAATAACTACCGCAGATTTGTAATAACTACCACAGATTAGTAATAACTACCACAGATTAGTAATAACTACCACAGATTAGTAATAACTACCACAGATTAGTAATAACTACCACAGATTAGTAATAACTACCACAGATTAGTAATAACTACCACACTATAGTAAAAACTGCAACATTATAGTAATAACTACCACATTATAGTAAAAACTACCACATTATAGTAAAAACTACCACCTTTTCCTATAAACTACCACATTATAGTAATAACTACCACATTATAGTAAAAACTACCACACTATAGTAATAACTACCACAGATTAGTAATAACTACCACAGATTAGTAATAACTACCACAGATTAGTAATAACTACCACAGATTAGTAATAACTACCACACTATAGTAAAAACTGCAACATTATAGTAATAACTACCACATTATAGTAAAAACTACCACATTATAGTAAAAACTACCACCTTTTCCTATAAACTACCACATTATAGTAATAACTACCATGCTATAGTAATAACTATCACCTTATACTATAAACTACCACATTATAGTAATAACTACCACACTATAGTAAAAACTGCCACGTTATAGTAATAACTACCACTGGTTAGTAATAACTACCACATTATAGTAATAACTACCACATTATAGTAATAACTACCACAGTATAATAACTACCACGCTATAGTAATAACTACCACAGTATAATAACTACCACGCTATAGTAATAACTACCACTGGTTAGTAATAACTACCACATTATAGTAATAACTACCACATTATAGTAATAACTATCACACTATAGTAATAACTACCACATTATAGTAATAACTACCACATTATAATATTAACTATCACATTATAGTAATAACTACCACATTATAGTAATAACTACCACCTTTTCCTATAAACTACCACATTATAGTAATAACTACCACCTTTTCCTATAAACTACCACATTATAGTAATAACTACCGCAGATTAGTAATAACTACCACAGATTAGTAATAACTACCACAGATTAGTAATAACTACCACATTATAGCAATAACTACCACATTATAGTAATAACTACCACACTATAGTAATAACTACGACAGTATAATAACTAGCACACTATAATAATAACTAGCACATTATAGTAATAACTACCACAGATTAGTAATAACTACCACCTTATACTATAAACTACCACATTATAGTAATAACTACCACAATTTATTTATTTACCTTTATTTAACCAGGTAGGCAAGTTGAGAACAAGTTCTCATTTACAATTGCGACCTGGCCAAGATAAAGCAAAGCAGTTCGACAGATACAACGACACAGAGTTACACATGGAGTAAAACAAACATACAGTCAATAATACAGTATAAACAAGTCTATATACAATGTGAGCAAATGAGGTGAGAAGGGAGGTAAAGGCAAAAAAGGCCATGGTGGCAAGGTAAATACAATATAGCAAGTAAAACACTGGAATGGTAGTTTTGCAATGGAAGAATGTGCAAAGTAGAAATAAAAATAATGGGGTGCAAAGGAGCAAAATAAATAAATAAATTAAATACAGTTGGGAAAGAGGTAGTTGTTTGGGCTAAATTATAGGTGGGCTATGTACAGGTGCAGTAATCTGTGAGCTGCTCTGACAGTTGGTGCTTAAAGCTAGTGAGGGAGATAAGTGTTTCCAGTTTCAGAGATTTTTGTAGTTCGTTCCAGTCATTGGCAGCAGAGAACTGGAAAGAGAGGCGGCCAAAGAAAGAATTGGTTTTGGGGGTGACTAGAGAGATATACCTGCTGGAGCATGTGCTACAGGTGGGAGATGCTATGGTGACCAGCGAGCTGAGATAAGGGGGGACTTTACCTAGCAGGGTCTTGTAGATGACATGGAGCCAGTGGGTTTGGCGACGAGTATGAAGCGAGGGCCAGCCAACGAGAGCGTACAGGTCGCAATGGTGGGTAGTATATGGGGCTTTGGTGACAAAACGGATTGCACTGTGATAGACTGCATCCAATTTGTTGAGTAGGTTATTGGAGGCTATTTTGTAAATGACATCGCCAAAGTCGAGGATTGGTAGGATGGTCAGTTTTACAAGGGTATGTTTGGCAGCATGAGTGAAGGATGCTTTGTTGCGAAATAGGAAGCCAATTCTAGATTTAACTTTGGATTGGAGATGTTTGATATGGGTCTGGAAGGAGAGTTTACAGTCTAACCAGACACCTAAGTATTTGTAGTTGTCCACGTATTCTAAGTCAGAGCCGTCCAGAGTAGTGATGTTGGACAGGCGGGTAGGTGCAGGTAGCGATCGGTTGAAGAGCATGCATTTAGTTTTACTTGTATTTAAGAGCAATTGGAGGCCACGGAAGGAGAGTTGTATGGCATTGAAGCTTGCCAATATAGTAAAAACAAACAATATAGTAATAACTACCACATTATAGTAATAACTACCACATTATAGTAATAACTACCACACTATAGTAAAAACTGCCACACTAGTAAAAACTGCCACACTATAGTAATAACTACCACATTATAGTAATAACTACCACATTATAGTAATAACTACCACATTATAGTAATAACTACCACATTATAGTAATAACTACCACATTATAGTAAAAACTGCCACACTATAGTAAAAACTGCCACATTATAGTAATAACTACCACATTATAGTAATAACTACCACATTATAGTAATAACTACCACATTATAGTAATAACTACCACATTATAGTAATCACTACCACACTATAGTATTAACTACCACATTATAGTAATAATTACCACATTATAGTATTAACTACCACCTTTTCCTATAAACTACCACATTATAGTAATAACTACCACCTTTTCCTATAAACTACCACAGTATAGTAATAACTACCACTGGTTAGTAGTAACTACCACCTTATACTATAAACTAACACAATATAGTAATAACTACCACATTATAATAATAACTACCACATTATAGTAATAACTACCACACTATAGTAATAACTACCACACTATAGTAATAACTACCACATTATAGTATTAACTACCACATTATAGTATTAACTACCACATTATAGTAATAACTACCACATTATAGTAATAACTACCACCTTTTCCTATAAACTACCACATTATAGTAATAACTACCACATTATAGTAATAACTACCACCTTTTCCTATAAACTACCACATTATAGTAATAACTACCGCAGATTAGTAATAACTACCGCAGATTAGTAATAACTACCGCAGATTAGTAATAACTACCGCATTATAGTAATAACTACCACATTATAGTAATAACTAACACATTATAGTAATAACTACCACCTTTTCCTATAAACTACCACATTATAGTAATAACTACCGCAGATTAGTAATAACTACCGCAGATTAGTAATAACTACCGCAGATTAGTAATAACTACCGCAGATTAGTAATAACTACCACAGATGAGTAATAACTACCACAGATTAGTAATAACTACCACAGATTAGTAATAACTACCTCAGATTAGTAATAACTACCACATTATGGCAATAACTACCACATTATTGCAATAACTACCACATTATAGTAATAACTACCACATTACAGTAATAACTACCACATTATAGTAATAACTACCACATTATAGTAATAACTACCACATTATAGTAATAACTACCACACCATAGTAATAACTACCACATTATAGTAATAACTACCACATTATAGTAATAACTACCACATTATTGCAATAACTACCACATTACAGTAATAACTACCACATTACAGTAATAACTACCACATTATAGTAATAACTACCACATTACAGTAATAACTACCACATTATAGTAATAACTACCACATTATAGTAATAACTACCACATTATAGTAATAACTACCACACCATAGTAATAACTACCGCATTATAGTAATAACTACCACACTATAGTAATAACTACGACAGTATAATAACTAGCACACTATAATAATAACTAGCACATTATAATATTAATTACCACAGATTAGTAATAACTACCACAGATTAGTAATAACTACCACGGATTAGTAATAACTACCACATTATAGTAATGACTACCACATTATAGTAATAACTACCACATTATAGTAATACCTTCCACAGTATAGTAATAACTACCACAGTATAGTAATAACTACCACAGTATAGTAATAACTACCACAGTATGGCAATAACTACCACATTATTGCAATAACTACCACATTATAGTAATAACTACCACATTACAGTAATAACTACCACATTATAGTAATAACTACCACATTATAGTAATAACTACCACACCATAATAATAACTACCACATTATAGTAATAACTACCACACTATAGTAATAACTACGACAGTATAATAACTAGCACACTATAATAATAACTAGCACATTATAGTATTAATTACCACAGATTAGTAATAAATACCACAGATTAGTAATAACTACCACAGATTAGTAATAACTACCACATTATAGTAATGACTACCACATTATAGTAATGACTACCACATTATAGTAATAACTACCACAGTATAGTAATAACTACCACAGTATAGTAATAACTACCACTGTATAGTAATAACTACCACTGGTTAGTAATAACTACCACACTATAGTAATAACTACCACATTATAGTAATAACTACCACAGTATGGCAATAACTACCACATTATTGCAATAACTACCACATTATAGTAATAACTACCACATTACAGTAATAACTACCACATTATAGTAATAACTATCACACCATAATAATAACTACCACATTATAGTAATAACTACCACACTATAGTAATAACTACGACAGTATAATAACTAGCACACTACAGTAATAACTACCACATTATAGTAATAACTACCACACTATAGTAATAACTACCATATTATAGTAATAACTACCACTGTATAGTAATAACTACCACTGGTTAGTAATAACTACCACACTATAGTAATAACTACCACATTATAGTAATAACTACCACACTATAGTAATAACTACCACACTATATTAATAACTACCACACTATAGTAAAAACTGCAACATTATAGTAATAACTACCACTGGTTAATAATAACTACCACCTTATACTATAAACTACCACATTATAGTAATAACTACCACATTATAGTAATAACTACCACATTACAGTAATAACTACCACATTATAGTAATAACTACCATATTATAGTAATAACTACCACACCATAGTAATAACTACCACACCATAGTAATAACTACCACATTATAGTAATAACTACCACATTATAGTAATAATTACCACAGTATAGTAATAACTACCACTGTATAGTAATAACTACCACAGTATAGTAATAACTACCACAGTATAGTAATAACTACCACTGTATAGTAATAACTACCACTGTATAGTAATAACTACCACTGGTTAGTAATGACTACCACACTATAGTTATAACTACCACATCATAGTAATAACTACCACACTATAGTAATAACTACCACACTATAGTAATAACTACCACACTATAGTAATAACTACCACACTATAGTAATAACTACCACTGGTTAATAATAACTACCACCTTATACTATAAAGTACCACACTATAGTAATAACTACCACAATATAGTAATAACTACCACACCATAGTAATAACTACCACATTATAGTAAAAACTACCACACTATAGTAATAACTACCACATTATAGTAATAACTACCACATTATAGTAATAACTACCACATTATAGTAATAACTACCACATTATAGTAATGACTACGACAGTATAACAACTAGCACACTATAATAATAACTAGCACATTATAGTATTAATTACCCCAGATTAGTAATTACTACCACAGATTAGTAATAACTACCACAGATTAGTAATAACTACCACATTATAGTAATGACTACCACATTATAGTAATGACTACCACATTATAGTAATGACTTCCACATTATAGTAATAACTACCACATTATAGTAATAACTACCCCTGTATAGTAATAACTACCACTGGTTAGTAATAACTACCACACTATAGTAATAACTACCACATTATAGTAATAACTACCACATTATAGTAATAACTACCACACTATAGTAAAAACTGCCACATTATAGTAATAACTACCACATTATAGTAATAACTACCACATTATAGTAATAACTACCACATCATAGTAATAACTACCACATTATAGTAAAAACTGCCACATTATAGTAATAACTACCACATTATAGTAATAACTACCACATTATAGTAATAACTACCCCAGATTAGTAATAACTACTACAGATTAGTAATAACTACCACAGATTAGTAATAACTACCACATTATAGTAATAACTACCACATTATAGTAATAACTACCACAGATTAGTAATAACTACCACATTATGGCAATAACTACCACATTATGACAATAACTACCACATTATGGCAATAACTACCACATTACAGCAATAACTACCACATTATAGTAATAACTACCACATTATAGTAATAACTACCACATTATAGTAATAACTACGACAGTATAATAACTAGCACACTATAACAATAACTAGCACATTATAGTATTAATTACCCCAGATTAGTAATAACTACCACAGATTAGTAATAACTATCACATTATAGTAATGACTACCACAGTATAGTAATAACTACCACATTATAGTAATACCTTCCACAGTATAGTAATACCTACCACAGTATAGTAATAACTACCACTGTATAGTAATAACTGCCACATTATAGTAATCACTACCACACTATAGTAATCACAACCACATTATAGTAATAACTACCACTGTATAGTAACAACTACCACATTATAGTAATAACTACCACTGTATAGTAACAACTACCACATTATAGTAATAACTACCACATTATAGTAATAACTACCACATTATAGTAATAACTACCACCTTTTCCTATAAACTACCACATTATACTAATAACTACCCCAAATTAGTAATAACTACCACAGATTAGTAATAACTACCACATTATAGTAATGAGTACCACATTATAGTAATAACTACCACATTATAGTAATAACTACCACATTATAGTAATACCTTCCACAGTATAGTAATACCTACCACAGTATAATAATAACTACCACTGTATAGTAATAACTACCACTGTATAGTAATCACTACCACATTATAGTAATCACTACCACATTATAGTAATCACTACCACACTATAGTAATCACTACCACATTATAGTAATCACTACCACGCTATAGTAATCACTACCACACTATAGTAATCACTACCACATTATAGTAATCACTACCACACTATAGTAATAACTACCACATTATAGTAATCACTACTACGCTATACTAATCACTACCACACTACCACATTCCAGCACAGCAGCAGAGACTAATGTGATTACTACCACATTCCACCTCAAGTGAAGTTGAAAACAAGTGCTGCAGGGAATTATTTTGGTTCTCCAACACCACCCACCTCTCCTATCCACTGGTTACTGGAGAGGGAGAGAGATTTTCACACATTAGTGTGAGAGAAGTAGACACAGAGGTAGAGAGGATGTGATAGTACTCAACTCCATTTACTCTGCACTCTTTTCCTATGCCCCTCCGGCCAGATGGTGAGAGTGAGTCAATCAGACAGTAAGCCAGGGGGTCTTCGTCCAATCAGACAGGCAGCCAGTGGGTCTTTGTCCACCCCACTGACTCTTACTATTACCTGCCTGACATTCACCTACACAAAAACACTCAACAAAAACTGACATGTTTATGTGAACAGTCTGGACAACGCAACACTTCTATAACAACAGTCTGGACAACGCAACACTTCTATAACAACAGTCTGGACAACGCAACACTTCTATAACAACAGTCTGGACAATGCAACACTTCTATAACAACAGTCTGGACAATGCAACACTTCTATAACAACAGTCTGGACAACGCAACACTTCTATAACAACAGTCTGGACAATGCAACACTTCTATAACAACAGTCTGGACAATGCAACACTTCTATAACAACAGTCTGGACAACGCAACACTTCTATAACAACAGTCTGGACAACGCAACACTTCTATAACAATGTCTGGACAACGCAACACTTCTATAACAATGTCTGGACAACGCAACACTTCTATAACAACAGTCTGGACAACACAACACTTCTATAACAATGTCTGGACAACGCAACACTTCTATAACAATGTCTGGACAATGCAACACTTCTATAACAACAGTCTGGACAACGCAACACTTCTATAACAACAGTCTGGACAATGCAACACTTCTATAACAACAGTCTGGACAACGCAACACTTCTATAACAACAGTCTGGACAACGCAACACTTCTATAACAACAGTCTGGACAACGCAACACTTCTATAACAACAGTCTGGACAACGCAACACTTCTATAACAACAGTCTGGACAACGCAACACTTCTATAACAACAGTCTGGACAACGCAACACTTCTATAACAACAGTCTGGACAATGCAACACTTCTATAACAACAGTCTGGACAACGCAACACTTCTATAACAACAGTCTGGACAACGCAACACTTCTATAACAATGTCTGGACAACGCAACACTTTTATAACAATGTCTGGACAACGCAACACTTCTATAACAATGTCTGGACAACGCAACACTTCTATAACAACAGTCTGGACAACGCAACACTTCTATAACAACAGTCTGGACAACGCAACACTTCTATAACAATGTCTGGACAACGCAACACTTCTATAACAATGTCTGGACAACGCAACACTTCTATAACAATGTCTGGACAACGCAACACTTCTATAACAATGTCTGGACAACGCAACACTTCTATAACAATGTCTTGACAACGCAACACTTCTATAACAATGTCTGGACAACGCAACACTTCTATAACAATGTCTGGACAACGCAACACTTCTATAACAATGTCTGGACAACGCAACACTTTTATAACAATGTCTGGACAACGCAACACTTCTATAACAATGTCTGGACAACGCAACACTTCTATAACAACAGTCTGGACAACGCAACACTTCTATAACAACAGTCTGGACAACGCAACACTTCTATAACAATGTCTGGACAACGCAACACTTCTATAACAATGTCTGGACAACGCAACACTTCTATAACAATGTCTGGACAACGCAACACTTCTATAACAATGTCTGGACAACACAACACTTTTATAACAATGTCTGGACAACGCAACACTTCTATAACAATGTCTGGACAACGCAACACTTCTATAACAATGTCTGGACAACGCAACACTTTTATTACAATGTCTGGACAACGCAACACTTCTATAACAATGTCTGGACAACGCAACACTTCTATAACAACAGTCTGGACAACGCAACACTTCTATAACAACAGTCTGGACAACGCAACACTTCTATAACAATGTCTGGACAACGCAACACTTCTATAACAATGTCTGGACAACGCAACACTTCTATAACAATGTCTGGACAACGCAACACTTCTATAACAATGTCTGGACAACGCAACACTTCTATAACAATGTCTTGACAACGCAACACTTCTATAACAATGTCTGGACAACGCAACACTTCTATAACAATGTCTGGACAACGCAACACTTCTATAACAATGTCTGGACAACGCAACACTTCTATAACAATGTCTGGACAACGCAACACTTCTATAACAACAGTCTGGACAACGCAACACTTCTATAACAATGTCTGGACAACGCAACACTTCTATAACAATGTCTGGACAACGCAACACTTCTATAACAATGTCTGGACAACGCAACACTTCTATAACAATGTCTGGACAACGCAACACTTCTATAACAATGTCTGGACAACGCAACACTTCTATAACAATGTCTGGACAATGCAACACTTCTATAACAATGTCTGGACAACGCAACACTTCTATAACAATGTCTGGACAACGCAACACTTCTATAACAATGTCTGGACAACGCAACACTTCTATAACAACAGTCTGGACAACGCAACACTTCTATAACAACAGTCTGGACAACGCAACACTTCTATAACAATGTCTGGACAACGCAACACTTCTATAACAATGTCTGGACAACGCAACACTTCTATAACAACAGTCTGGACAACGCAACACTTCTATAACAATGTCTGGACAACGCAACACTTCTATAACAATGTCTGGACAACACAACACTTCTATAACAATGTCTGGACAACGCAACACTTCTATAACAATGTCTTGACAACGCAACACTTCTATAACAATGTCTGGACAACGCAACACTTCTATAACAATGTCTGGACAACGCAACACTTCTATAACAATGTCTGGACAACGCAACACTTCTATAACAATGTCTGGACAACGCAACACTTCTATAACAATGTCTGGACAACGCAACACTTCTATAACAATGTCTGGACAACGCAACACTTCTATAACAATGTCTGGACAACGCAACACTTCTATAACAATGTCTGGACAACGCAACACTTCTATAACAACAGTCTGGACAACGCAACACTTCTATAACAATGTCTGGACAACGCAACACTTCTATAACAATGTCTGGACAACGCAACACTTCTATAACAATGTCTGGACAATGCAACACTTCTATAACAATGTCTGGACAACGCAACACTTCTATAACAATGTCTGGACAATGCAACACTTCTATAACAATGTCTGGACAATGCAACACTTCTATAACAATGTCTGGACAACGCAACACTTCTATAACAATGTCTGGACAACGCAACACTTCTATAACAACAGTCTGGACAACGCAACACTTCTATAACAACAGTCTGGACAACGCAACACTTCAATAACAATGTCTGGACAACGCAACACTTCTATAACAACAGTCTGGACAATGCAACACTTCTATAACAACAGTCTGGACAACGCAACACTTCTATAACAATGTCTGGACAACGCAACACTTCTATAACAATGTCTGGACAACACAACACTTCTATAACAATGTCTGGACAACGCAACACTTCTATAACAATGTCTGGACAACGCAACACTTCTATAACAATGTCTGGACAACGCAACACTTCTATAACAACAGTCTGGACAACGCAACACTTCTATAACAATGTCTGGACAACGCAACACTTCAACTGTAAAACATAAATTAATATCCCGGGCCTTTATTTGCTTCAATCACACTGAACATAACCAGAGCTTATTAGAGACAGCCTTCTATTTGAGCCACGCCTCTGTTTCCTTAATGCACACAGCTTTTGCTTAATCAATTGTTGAAAAGACAACCACACTGTTTATTGTGACCAGTGTAAACATAATAACAAATCCATCACAGATCAGACTTGTAAATACTACGGTAGGCTTGCGATCATGCACCCGCTGATTTTGCGCTTCAGCACCATTCTCCCACTCATAGAGCCCCATGGTGGAGGTATAATAATAGCCATAACATCTAGCGATCAAACAAGGTAATGGTTCCATTCGTTTTTCCATCAATTATTTTTTCCATAGGGGATTTTGATTTGATAACCATGCAAGTCTCTCGGACAAGGTGCCTTATTATTTATTTATTTTTTAGTAATTTTTACCCCCTTTTTCTCCCCAATTCCGTGATTACTATCTTGTCTCATCGCTGCAACTCACCAACGTGCTCGGTAGAGGCGAATGTCGAGTCATGGGTCCTCCGGATCATGACCGGTCAAACCGCACTTCTTAACACCCGCGCGCTTAACCCGGCAGGCGCCCGGGCCAACCACAAGGAGTCGCTAGAGCGAGATGAGCCAAGAGGTTGTAGTGACACTGCAACACTGCGATGCAGTGCCTTAGACCGCTGTGCCACTTGGGAGGCCCGGACAAGGCGACTTTTGTTTATATATTCGTCTCTATTCACTCTGAGTCAAAAATGCTACTTAGCATCAAAGTAGACATGCAAAACTACAAATCCCTGCAAACTAATTTCTAGCTGACACCTTTGCTAACAGGTATGGTGTCAATTTTAAACTTGCACAAGACAGTTAACACAATTGTAAATGTAAAGAATTGTAGCCAATTTATTCATTACTACATTAAGCTAACATTAGTTAATCCGGTGATTCTTACCTTCTTATCTCATCCAGATCATCAGGGCATTTGTAGTTCCACATTAGCAGCTAATTAGCATTTCATTTTAGGGGGTAAATACAGGCAAATATATTGATAAAATTCACCTTGTCCTAGAGATATTAACACGGTTATCAAAAGTCATGCCAGGGTAGCTTACATGAAACACAGCCCTTATTGTAAGTGTTTCTAAAGTCCCCTATAGGAAAAATGAATGGTGCAAAAACAATTGGAACCATTTCCCTGTTTGACAGCTAGGTTTTATGGGTATTATGAATCATACTGTGATACTCTACTGCGCATTGTATTATTGTAGTTGCATCGATATCACAGAACATAGACTTCAGTATTCAATGTTTGACCATGTCAAACCAGACTGCTGTCTCATATAATGATGTTGCTCTTCTTTATCTTCTTTATGGTGTTCACTGATTACAATTTATTTAGACCTGCCGTTTATTTGAAATATAAGTTTATTTGCTGAAATCTGTGCTAATGCCCAGCTATTAAAAGGGACATTTGAGATTTTGAAGTTTTACAGTATGTGAAAATTCTCGACAAAACACAACACTTCTATATCAACAGTCTAGACAACACAACATTTCTGTCACTTAGACAGAAAATCTGAATTTTTGTTTTATGCCTATCCCAAACCTTAACCCTTACCTTAACCATTCAGAGTTAATGCCCTTACCTTAAGAATTCAGATTTAATGCCTAAACTTAAAACCAACCTTAAAAATGTGAAGTTTATGCCTAAACTTAACCTTAAACTCTTTGAAATTGGACATTTAGAACAACTTTGAAATCTGACTTTTGAGAAACTTGGATGAACGTCTAATTGTGATGTAAGAACGTGTAGGTCTAGACAACATAATGTCTGACAATGGAGCTCAGTTTAGTGTAACGGTACTCAAATAGTGTAATGCTATAACTACAGAAAACCAGAAGACAGAAGAAAGTCTCTCTCTTACACACACACACACACACACACACACACACACACATCATACACATACGCACGCACGCAAGCACACACACCTACACCTACTCACATACAGTAGCCACAGAAGCTGAGGATTCATCCTGTGGTGTGTTGCTCTATGCAGGTGTGCTGAGGATGTGACTGATGGATCCCAGTACTTTGTGCTGTTGATGATCACAGACGGAGTCATCTCAGACATGGTGCAGACCAAGGAGGCTGTGGTCAATGTGAGTGCTTATCGTGTGTGTGTGTGGGGGGGGGCACATGTACCTCACACATCACCTTTGTGTGTTATCCCCTTTCTCACAGGCTGCCGCTCTGCCCATGTCTATCATCATAGTGGGAGTAGGCCCTGCTGAGTTTGACGGTAAGTGGGTGTGTGTGCGCATGTACATCCGGCATGTGTGTGTGCGCACGCCCAAAGTACCTAGCTCCACTGTCAAAAAAGCCATTCAAGGTTCACAGCTTCTGATCAGAGGCTTCACAGCCTGTGAAGTGCACTAAGGATCAGCAGGGTAGGTGACAAAACAACACTTACTGCAATCTCCTTCCCAAAGGTTTTAGGAACTGGTGAATCCCCTCCTCGCTCTCCCCCTGCCTTGGAGATACAGCGAGGATGCCCATCCCTCCTCCTGTAGAGCTGGGCTTTTGCTCTGGATCTGTTATACTCTTCTAACACACCTGATTTGATCCTGACGAGCAGCATGAGTCTTATAGCAGGTTTGGAACAAAATCCTGCACGCCCAAGGTGCATTGGGCGGAGTAAAACTGACGTTATTAGTAGCTGTCCAGGAAGAGGGGGGTGTTCATTCCTTCTTCCCATCCCAAATAATCATTAGCATTGCATTAGCCTCATTGGTAACAGGTCGTGACTCCTGTGTCATGTCTCTCAGTGGATGGGAACTCAGAGTGAGTGACTCCTGGATCGTATTCCGTAGGGCAGGCCATGGAAAACGTTTTAAAATTTCTTGCAATCGAATACGAAATGAGCAATTTCCATGTCGTCCCTCCTTGTTTCAGTCCATTTCTTCCGTATGGTGCCTAATGAACACGCGCCCGATGGGTTAGACTTTGGCTCTGTTACCTTGGTCACCTGGCTTTAGCTCAGAAGGCTAATGGCATAGAAGAATAATATTACAATGTAAACAATCCATTCACTCACATTGTTTACTCGTGGTACCATTGTTTACTCGTGGTACCATTTTGTTTTGCTAACAGTAATATGCAGCAGGAGATAATTCTGTTGGGGTGATATCCTTCTCTACCTACCATGCTCATTTTTATCCCTGGGTAATGATGACAACGCAGCAAGTGCACAACGGCCTGGCCAAGGGAAATCCTGAAATGGCACTCCGTAGAATGGGATTGTGGATGCCTCCCTTTTTCCTGTGGTCAAAAGTAGTGGACTAAATAGGTAATAGGGTGCAATTTGAAATTAAGCTTGTTTCTTCCTAGCAAAGTGAGAAAGAGTTGAGTTGGACAGCTGAGATCTTCAGAGAAGCAACACAAAGCGGAGACTCTCGCAAAGTAAACATGCCAAATATTCCAAAAGCTAATTGGCTAAGTGATTTTAATTATTAAAAAACTACTGGCGGTAGTTGGGGAAGGGAAAAGGAGAAGGGAAATGAGTCATGCCTAACGACAAGGGAGATAGATCTCTGAGGGACCTATTAGACACTACACAGGGCTGTACGAGGGATCAGGGGTGGCTGCCGTAGTTGTGCGTGTGCGTGCGTGACAGAAAAGGGAGAGAGAGAGTTGGGGAATGTGTATTTAAAAGCGTATAAATTAAACCGCTAGAGTTTAATGTGTGGTGGGTTGACTGCTTGCTCCAGTGTGTGGTGGGTTGACTGCTTGCTCCAGAGTGTGTGGTGGGTTGACTGCTTGCTCCAGAGTGTGTGGTGAGTTGACTGCTTGCTCCAGAGTGTGTGGTGGGTTGACTACTTGCTCCAGAGTGTGTGGTGGGTTGACTGCTTGCTCCAGAGTGTGTGGTGAGTTGACTGCTTGCTCCAGAGTGTGTGGTGGGTTGACTGCTTACTCCAGAGTGTGTGGTGGGTTGACTGCTTACTCCAGAGTGTGTGGTGGGTTGACTGCTTACTCCAGAATGTGTGGTGGGTTGACTGCTTACTCCAGAGTGTGTGGTGGGTTGACTGCTTACTCCAGAGTGTGTGGTGGGTTGACTGCTTACTCCAGAGTGTGTGGTGGGTTGACTGCTTACTCCAGAGTGTGTGGTGGGTTGACTGCTTGCTCCAGAGTGTGTGGTGGGTTGACTGCTTACTCCAGAGTGTGTGGTGGGTTGACTGCTTGCTCCAGAGTGTGTGGTGGGTTGACTGCTTGCTCCAGAGTGTGTGGTGGATTGACTGCTTACTTCAGAGTGTGTGGTGGGTTGACTGCTTGCTCCAGAGTGTGTGGTGGGTTGACTGCTTGCTCCAGAGTGTGTGGTGGGTTGACTGCTTGCTCCAGAGTGTGTGGTGGGTTGACTGCTTACTCCAGAGTGTGTGGTGGGTTGACTGCTTACTCCAGAGTGTGTGGTGAGTTGACTGCTTGCTCCAGAGTGTGTGGTGGGTTGACTGCTTGCTCCAGAGTGTGTGGTGGGTTGACTGCTTACTCCAGAGTGTGTGGTGGGTTGACTGCTTGCTCCAGAGTGTGTGGTGGGTTGACTGCTTGCTCCAGAGTGTGTGGTTGGTTGACTGCTTGCTCCAGAGTGTGTGGTAGGTTGACTGCTTGCTTCAGAGTGAGTGGTGGGTTGACTGCTTACTCCAGAGTGTGTGGTGGGTTGACTGCTTACTCCAGAGTGTGTGGTGGGTTGACTGCTTACTCCAGAGTGTGTGGTGGGTTGACTGCTTACTCCAGAGTGTGTGGTGGGTTGACTGCTTGCTCCAGAGTGTGTGGTGGGTTGACTGCTTGCTCCAGAGTGTGTGGTGTGTTGACTGCTTGCTCCAGAGTGTGTGGTGGGTTGACTGCTTACTCCAGAGTGTGTGGTGGGTTGACTGCTTGCTCCAGAGTGTGTGGTGGGTTGACTGCTTGCTCCAGAGTGTGTGGTGGGTTGACTGCTTGCTCCAGAGTGTGTGGTGGGTTGACTGCTTGCTCCAGATTGTGTGGTGGGTTGACTGCTTGCTCCAGAGTGTGTGGTGGGTTGACTGCTTGCTCCAGAGTGTGTGGTGGGTTGACTGGTTGCTCCAGAGTGTGTGGTGGGTTGACTGCTTACTCCAGAGTGTGTGGTGGGTTGACTGCTTGCTTCAGAGTGTGTGGTGGGTTGACTGCTTGCTTCAGAGTGTGTGGTGGGTTGACTGCTTACTCCAGAGTGTGTGGTGGGTTGACTGCTTACTCCAGAGTGTGTGGTGGGTTGACTGCTTACTCCAGAGTGTGTGGTGGGTTGACTGCTTACTCCAGAGTGTGTGGTGGGTTGACTGCTTATTCCAGAGTGTGTGGTGGGTTGACTGCTTACTCCAGAGTGTGTGGTGGGTTGACTGCTTGCTCCAGAGTGTGTGGTGGGTTGACTGCTTACTCCAGAGTGTGTGGTGGGTTGACTGCTTACTCCAGAGTGTGTGGTGGGTTGACTGCTTGCTCCAGAGTGTGTGATGGTTGGAGAATGTTCCTAACTTTAGGTTTAAATGTTCTATAGGAAGAGGGGTATTTGATTCATCTACACTTTCATATCATCCTTTAGCTCAGTCAGAAGGAAGCTGGGGAACTCTCTCTCCACAGGGAGCCTATGCAAACAGACTGTCTCACACACACACACACACACACACACACACTTGAACATTCCCAGACAAAAATGCTCTTTGCTACGCAGCTATTTTTTTTTGTCTATTTTAAATGAAAACAGAAAGGAAATTAATTGTTACACAGAAATTATTGTATTTTGAGATAAATACGGCTGCATTGGACCTTGAAGCACCATCTTCTCTTCTCTCTCTTCTGCTATTACCATCCTCCCCTCTCTTACGCTCTCTTTCTCTGTAAATCTTTCCGTCACACTATTCCTCTCTCCAAATCCCCCACATGTTTTGATGAAGCTGTTTTTCTGTGGGTGTCTGTGTGTGTGTCTGTACGTGTGTGTGTGTCTGAGGGTGTTTGTGTGTGTATGTGCATGCGTGCGGTGAACGTGTGTGCATCATCAGTGTGTACTAAGCACCCCTGTGCCTGAAGGTACACGCACACACACACACACACACACACACACACACACACACACACACACACCTGTGTGTGTCATGTGTGTGACATTCATAGGGAACAGAAGGCGGAGTGTGTGTGAGAGTGCATGTGTGTATACACCCCTCTGTCTGTATGTGTGTGTGCGTGTGTGACGTTCAAAGGAGCAGGAGGCTCTGTATAAGTCCCTGTGACTCAGGGGATGCCCCCCACATGTCCGGGTTTACCCAAGGCACCTGGCCCCCTTCCCTGCCCTCCTGCTGTCCCTTCACCCCCTCTCTTCCTCTGCACTACTATATTCTGCCTACAGCCATCTGTCATCTCTGTAGTGCCATTTATAATATCCCCAGTCAGTCCTCTTCAAACATGCCGCATGATCTCGTCCCAATAGGTATAACTTGCTCCCTTTCCTTCATGACCGCTGATGGGTTAAAGCACTGGATAGGTCTCCAGCCCATTCCCATTCCTCAATACCAAAACAGATTTCAGTATCCATGGTGTAGTCCAAGGTTATTCAACTCTGACCCTACAAGGTCCGGAGCCTGCTGGTTTTGTGTTCTACCTGATAATTAATTGCACACACCTGGTGTCCCAGGTCTGAATCAGTCCCTTATTAGAGGGGAACCATGAAAAAATGCAATGGAACTGGCTTTGAGGTCCAGAGTTGAGTTAAAATCAAATTTTATTGGTCAAATACACACGGTTAGCAGATGTTAATGCAAGTGGGGCGAAATGCTTGTGCTTCTAATTCCGTCAGTGTAGTAATATCTAACAATTCCCCAACAACTACCTAAAACACACAAGGGGTAAATGAGACTATGTACATATACAGTGCTTTGTGAAAGTATTCGGCCCCCTTGAACTTTGCGACATTTTGCCACATTTCAGGCTTCAAACATAAAGATATAAAACTGTATTTTTTTGTGAAGAATCAACAACAAGTGGGACACAATCATGAAGTGGAACGACATTTATTGGATATTTCAAACTTTTTTAACAAATCAAAAACTGAAAAATTGGGCGTGCAAAATTATTCAGCCCCTTTACTTTCAGTGCAGCAAACTCTCTCCAGAAGTTCAGTGAGGATCTCTGAATGATCCAATGTTGACCTAAATGACTAATGATGATAAATACAATCCACCTATGTGTAATCAAGTCTCCGTATAAATGCACCTGCACTGTGATAGTCTCAGAGGTCCGTTAAAAGCGCAGAGAGCATCATGAAGAACAAGGAACACACCAGGCAGGTCCGAGATACTGTTGTGAAGAAGTTTAAAGCCGGATTTGGATACAAAAAGATTTCCCAAGCTTTAAACATCCCAAGGAGCACTGTGCAAACAATAATATTGAAATGGAAGGAGTATCAGACCACTGAAAATCTACCAAGACCTGGCCATCCCTCTAAACTTTCAGCTCATACAAGGAGAAGACTGATCAGAGATGCAGCCAAGAGGCCCATGATCACTCTGGATGAACTGCAGAGATCTACAGCTGAGGTGGGAGGCTCTGTCCATAGGACAACAATCAGTCGTATATTGCACAAATCTGGCCTTTATGGAAGAGTGGCAAGAAGAAAGACATTTCTTAAAGATATCCATAAAAAGTGTTGTTCAAAGTTTGCCACAAGCCACCTGGGAGACACACCAAACATGTGGAAGAAGGTGCTCTGGTCAGATGAAACCAAAATTGAACTTTTTGGCAACAATGCAAAACGTTATGTTTGACGTAAAAGCAACACAGCTCATCACCCTGAACACACCATCCCCACTGTCAAACATGGTGGTGGCAGCATCATGATTTGGGCCTGCTTTTCTTCAGCAGGGACAGGGAAGATGGTTAAAATTGATGGGAAGATGGATGGAGCCAAATACAGGACCATTCTGGAAGAAAACCTGATGGAGTCTGCAAAAGACCTGAGACTGGGATGGAGATTTGTCTTCCAACAAGACAATGATCCAAAACATAAAGCAAAATCTACAATGGAATGGTTCAAAAATAAACATATCCAGGTGTTAGAATAGCCAAGTCAAAGTCCAGACCTGAATCCAATCGAGAATCTGTGGAAAGAACTGAAAACTGCTGTTCACAAATGCGCTCCATCCAACCTCACTGAGCTTGAGCTGTTTTGCAAGGAGGAATGGGAAAAAATGTCAGTCTCTCGATGTGCAAAACTGATAGAGACATACCCCAAGCGACTTACAGCTGTAATCGCAGCAAAAGGTGGCGCTACAAAGTATTAACTTAAGGGGGCTGAATAATTTTGCACGCCCAATTTTTCAGTTTTTGATTTGTTAAAAAAGTTTGAAATATCCAATAAATGTCGTTCCACTTCATGATTGTGTCCCACTTGTTGTTGATTCTTCACAAAAAAATACAGTTTTATATCTTTATGTTTGAAGCCTGAAATGTGTCAAAAGGTCGCAAAGTTCAAGGGGGCCGAATACTTTCGCAAGGCACTGTAAGTTTATGGATGAGTGATGGCCGAGCGGCATAGGCAAGGTGCAGTAGATGGTATAAAATACAGTATATACATGCGATATGAGTAATGTAAGATATGTAAACATTTTTAAAGTGCCATTATTTAAAGTGACTAGTCCATTTATTATAGTGTCCAGTGGTTGGGTCTCAATGTGGGAAGCAGCCTCTCTGAGTTAGTGGTTGCTGTTTATGTGTCTGATGGCCTTGAGATAGAAGCTGTTTCTCAATCTCTCGGTCCCAGCTTTGATGCACCTGTACTGACCTAGCCTTCTGGATGATAGCGGTGTGAACAGGCAGTGGCTCGGGTGGTTATTGTCCTTGATGATCACCCTCTGGAGAGCCTTGCGGTTGAGGGCAGTGCAGTTGCCCTACCAGGCTGTGTTACAGCCCGACAGGATGCTCTCGATTGTGCACCTGTAAAGGTTTGTCAGGGTTTTGGGTGACAAGCCAAATTTCTTCAGCCTCCTGAGGTTGAAGAGGTGCTGTTTCGCCTTCTTCACCACACTGTCTGTGTGGGTGGACCATTTCAGTTTGTCCGTGATGTGTATGCCGAGGAAGTTAAAACTTTCCACCTTGTCCACTGCTGTCCCTTCGATGTGGATAGGGGGATGCTCCCTCTGAAGTCCACGATCATCTCCTTTTTCTTGTTGACGTTGAGTGAGAGGTTGTTTTCCTGACACCACACTCCATGTGTCCTCACCTCCTCCCTGTAGGCTGTCTTGTCGTTGTTGGTGATCAAGCTCACTAATGTTGTGTCGTCTGTAAACTTGTTGATTGAGTTGGAGGCGTGCATGGCCACGCGGTTGTGGGTGAACAGGGAGTACAGGAGAGGGCTGAGTACACACCCTTGTGGGGACCCAGTGTTGACGGTCAGCGAAGTGGAGATGTTGTTTCCTATCTTCCCCACCTGGGGGGCGGCCCGTCAAAGTCCAGGACCCAGTTGCACAGGGCGGGGTTGAGACCCAGGGCCTCCAGCTTGATGATGAGCTTGGGGGGTACTATGGCGTTGAATGCTGAGCTGTAGTTAATGAACAGAATTCTTTCATAGGTATTTTTTTTTTGTCCAGATGGGATAGGGCAGCGTGCAGTGTGAGATGATAGCGTCATCTGTGGACCTGTTGGGAAGGTATGCAAACTGAGGTGGGTCTAGGGTGGCCGGGAAGGGGGCGGTGGTGTTATAGGGGTTTAGACTATTAGACATTTTACGGAATCCATATTAGGAAGTTATAAGTTCTCAGACAAGACTTCCTAATATAGATGCCTTAGATATTATTAAAGGGGTAGTACAGTTAAAAACGTGATTGTCCTGTTTAAAATATGAAATAAATATATTTCCATAATACTATGAAATTGGGAGCCTGTTCAGGTGGGATGGAGTTTTTTTTTCCCCAGATCATGCTGTCACAATCTGATCTGATTGTAATAAACCAATGACAGTTATTCTGTGGAAGGGGGTGGGCTCTCGACCATCCTATCAGCCAATCAGGGTTGTGTATCTTCAAATTTCTTTCCTAATGCCCACATGGTCAGACTGAGCATTTCAAGGGCAAAAGGAGGTTCAGGGTAATAAATGATCTGAAATGTATTTGAGTTATTTTCATTAAATAAACACACACAGTGATTTATTAGACATGCAGTGATGATTTTAAAAACATGTAATAAAAAGTATACATTGTGGCTTTAGAATCAGTCCTAATAATGGTAGTTTGAAGTCTGAGGATCATTTTTTTTAAATATGTTTTCTGTGGGGTTTACTTAGAGGATTATGTCTTTCATCATTCTGTCTAACAATTGGAGCTATGTGTCGTTATCTCTGTCTGACTCTACCTCTGTCTCTAACTCTGATTCCATCTCTCTTCCTATTGCTGTCCCATTTCTCTACCTCTGTCTCTAACTCTGACTTTCTCGGTCTCTGACTCTTTCTGTCACTGACTCTCTCTCTCTCTCTGACTCTCTCTGACTCTTTCTCTCTCTCTGACTCTGTCTCTGATTCTCTGTCTCTTTCTGCCTCTGCTTCTCTCTGGATCTCTCTGACTGTCTGTCTTTCTCTCGGACTCTCTCTGTCTCTGACCCTCTGTCTCTCTCACTCTGTTTCTGACTCTCTCTTTCTCTGACTATCTGTCTCTACCTCTGCCTCTCCCTGACTCTGTATGTCTCTCCCTCTCTATCTCTCTCTTTTTCTCTCTCTCTCTTTTTCTCTGTCTGTCTGTCTGTCTGTCTGTCTGTCTGTCTGTCTGTCTGTCTGTCTGTCTGTCTGTCTGTCTGTCTGTCTCTGACTCTGTCTCTCTCTGTCTCTGACTCTGTCTCTCTCTGTCTCTGACTCTGTCTCTCTCTCTCTGTTTCTGACGCTCTCTGTCTCTCTCTCTCTGTTCTGTAGCGATGGAGGAACTGGACGGTGATGAGGTCAGAGTGTCCTCTAAGGGGCGCATTGCTGAGCGAGATATAGTCCAGTTTGTGCCGTTCCGGGACTATATTGACCGCCAGGGCAACCAGGTGCTGAGCATGGCACGGCTGGCCAAGGACGTGTTGGCAGAGATCCCCGAGCAGCTGCTGGGTTTCATGAAAACGAGAGACATCGAGCCCCAGCCTGCCCTGCCCACCTCCTCCACCACCACTACCGCCCCTCTAGGACTCAACAACCTGTGCATCTGAAAGTGGGGTTTGGTTGGGGTGGAGTCAGAGGTCGGGGGGGTCTTAGGTCTAGGGCCATAGGGCCATGGTTTGGACCATTTTCAGTTGTAGCGAATACCTGAAGAGACACACTGAAGCAGTTGGTGTGGACATGAACACACACACACACACACACACACACACACACACACACACACACACACACACACACACAGGCAGTTGCTGTCCTAGTCAGAGGGGTAGACTGCAATAGCACTGAAAGCTTTTTCACTACCGCTCCTTCCATGTTGAAGTCAGCTATTTTCCTGATTCTTCTTTTATCTCACTGCCGTAGCGATGTCCAGCCTGGCGGACACAGCCCCCCTGCTGTGATGTAACGACTCTACAGCTCAACGGGGGTCAAATGCAGCGTGACCTTTGGGGCGAGAACTGTTGGAACTGCCTCCGCGGTCGCCAGCCCCTTACCTAACCCTTAGCTTATTTCTTATTTAAGGGTTCAGGGATCGGTCACAGTTAAACGTCAGAAAAAGCAAGAGTTTGTGGACTTTTCGACGGACATAAAGAGAGATAGATGTTCACCTTTTTTCCTCTCTAGTTCTGCATGCAATGAGTGTTTCATCCCTGCATCTTCTTGTGGTCCGAAACAGAAACAGCAACAAACTGGCCGCTTGGGTTGCCATGGTAGTATTCTACTTTGACCCCTCTCTGGCTAATGTATATTTTTCATGTGTATAATGACACTATAAACATTGCAGAAAGTCAGTTAATATCCAAAACAAGTTAAAAACACAGTATCTTCATGTTTGGTGTCTACTCAGGGCATTTCTGACCGAAACAATATGGCATCTGGACAGTTGTGGTCTCAGCCTCAGCAACTGGAGTCATTGTGTTTATATATCTTTACAACATTTTTGCAAGGACTGGTTCTTCTTGTCCAGGGGTTGATTGAATAGTGAATATATTGTGCTATGCCAGTCCACACTATATGTATATAGGTAGTTGAATGTTACTTCTTGAAAAAATATATTCCTGATATATTCCACGTGTTGAAATGTATATGTTAATTAGTATGGCCTATGGATGGCTATATTTCAGATCAGAAAATACATTTAGAGACAGAATGTGTAAATATTGAAATAACTTTGGTCACAAGGGCCTGCTAGCTGGCAATTGCGTACTTCTGTTCAGAGAAAAGCATTCATCTTCAAAATGAAGGGTCGTAAATTGAAATTGGCTTGAGATGGAGCATAGCTTGAAATACCCCCTCCTCCGTTTCTTTTCAACCACCATACAACTGGTCGTCTGATGTCCCTGCACAGGTTATTTCTGGCCCAAACATCGGTCTCAATATACCTGGCTGTGACCCCACTCTCCAAGGGTGTCTCAGGGGGAGTTGGGATATGCAAAAAGCACATTTCCAATTCACACATACAGGTCTAAGTCACATGTATAAAATAGGACAATAATAAGCACCCACCAAATTATTATTATTATATTAGTACAGTACCGAGTCAGCTATTTTAAAACTTGTCCTTGATTTCCTCCTTCCAAATTGAAACTTTTCCTAGCTTTTGCCCGGTGATTAAAAAATGAATCATTAATGAAGTGGTCGGTCAATGGTGGGAAAACCTGCTCCATCTTTCAAAATCTGTGGAGCTCCTGTTTAGTTTCAGAAAGACTCGGCATGCGCTCGCTGAACAAAAGTGCTTAGATGTAGCAAAGAACGCATCAACGCTTCACGGTCACCAAGTCCATCCATTGTTTCTGGAAAGAGAAGAGGCCTCTGCATAAGTTCTTCTCAAAAGTGTGGTCCCTCGCCACAGCCTGTTTAGAGGGAGTTGGAAATGGCTGCTCTACATAGCAAATGTATGCATGATTTCTCTCCGCCACAGCTCTGGTTAATGAGATATGGGTCTATATATTCATTGTTGTTTTGGTTGGGCTCATAGGCTCTACACTAGTTTGTTTACAATGCATGTAATGCATTCTTTTTTGTACTAGTCGTTTTATTATGCCTTTGTTCTTTGAGGAATGCCTGGCTAGAAGGGATCATTCAAACAAAGTTTGTATTTTGCATTCAAGCATCTATTGTGATTTGTTTGATTTCTCTCTCTCTTTTTCTTTCTCTGTTTCTCTCTCTCTTTCTCTTTCTCACTCTCTCTCTCTCATACACTGCACACACATACCTTTGTTCCCATCTCTCCATTCATTCACTCTCTCTTACATAGTGGTAGTTTACCATAACATTTTTGACCGTGCCAACAACAGACATGGCTTCTCTTGCAATTTTTTTTATTTCTCTGTTAGTAAATTGCATAACAATAGTTTGTTGATGTTGGTGCCAAATGTTACCGTTCCATTTTCACATAGCACTTAAGGAGAGTGCTTGGACCTAACCATATATTGGAAAGATTGTGGGGTGGCCCTTAGATACCCTGGGAAGAGAGAAACCATGAGGGAATCTTTTGAGACCAAACTTTAGGGAAACGATCAAGCATTTGGGGCATTGTGACAGCAAGTCAACTAGAGACAATACCAGTGCTGGACTTGGACAGCAGCTCACCGGAGCTGAGTATCGGCACGTCAAATGTTCTACAGCTTGAGCTCCTGTTACTCTTATAAAACATTAGCTAAAAAGTATTGTGGAGCTGAGTACCGGAACCTATTTCAGTCCAAGTCAAGCACTGGCTATAGAATAAGATGGACAGTAGTATGAAGAGTTGACTTAGGAAGAGATGGATATGTGGCCTTAATTATGTCATAATCCCACGTGTGTGTGTGTGTGTGTGTGTGTGTGTGTGTGTGTGTGTGTGTGTGTGTGTGTGTGTGTGTGTGTGTGTGTGTGTGTGTGTGTGTGTGTGTGTGTGTGTGTGTGTGTGTAGGGAGGATTCTATTTTTATATTATTCAATGAAGTCATAACTGCATTATTTTGCATGCTAACCTGATTAGTCGACACACTGCTGATGGTTGTGGTCGTCAAAAATAACTGTTCTTCACATTTGAAATTGACTAAAACATTCCTATTTGGCGAGTGTTCTGTGCTTGGTTGGTTTTGTAAAAGACTGGATTGTGTATTGAATTTTGTCAATGTTCTTTGTTGTACACTGTATAGTATACAGGAACTGCCAATATAATAACCCCAAAATATAATAGAACATTTGAATAGTATGGATTTCTAATAGGCCGTTTTTAGTGCATGTGTGTAACAGTGTTATAAAGTCAAAAAGTCAACCTCACATCACCTGCTGAACATTTTAGCATAAAGCATGATTGTCTGGCTTTGTGTTCAGTGTAGCTTTTGCTTATAAGTATAACTAATGTAAATATATCGGAGTTCCTGTACAGAATATTATGTGATCAGTCTTCCTCCTGATTTTCTTTCTTAAATGACTCTATAAATGTAAATCAATGTCATGCCATGTCCATTTGTGTTGGTCAAAACCTATTTGTAAGTTTGTACATTTGTTTTATATATCTTTAGCTTAGATATCAAATAAAGATATATTATTAAGACTCATCTCAGTATAAAAGTTGGTAGATTATATTTGTTCTATGAATTAACAAAATCCTGTTTCAAGAAAAGTCAGTGACCTGGATAGTGCATCTCACTTCCCCAAAGAAATCATATTAATTATTATTGTGCATGGTGGATGTCTGCCCTTACTGTTGTCCGTAACTATGCCCAATTGGCCTACATGGTAATCTGTGAAATTTAGAGAAAGCCCTCACAGTGAATTAGTAATACTGAGACTTAAATATGGATAAAAATACTCCATATCTAGTTACATTAACACATTTATAGGTGTCATATATTAATGACATTACTGGTCATACATTGACCAACACTTTCAAGCATTTAAAATGTTTTTTGTATATTAGTGTGCATGCTGACCATGGACTGTACAATGAGTGGACAAAACATTAGGAACACCTTCATATTGAGTTGCACCCCCTTTTGCCCTCAGAACAGCCTCAATTCGTCAGAGAATGGACTTTATAAGGTGTCAACTGTTCCACAGTGATTCTGGCCCATGTTGACTCCAATACTTCCCACAGTTGTGTCAAGTTGGCTGGATGTCCTTTGGGTGATGGACCATTCTTGATACACACAGGAAACGGTTGAGGGTGAAAAACTCAGCAGCGTTGTGTAATGCACACGAGGGGAGACGGAGAGCTGGTTTCAAGCGCAGTGCACAGCAGGTGTTTATTGCAAAGGACCACAGGAGGAGGCAGGTAGCTGAATCCAGGGGCAGGCAGAAGGTCATACACAGGAAGAGGCAGGTAGCTGGGTCCAGGGGCAGGCAGAAGGTCATACACAGGAGGAGGCAGGTAGTTGGGTCCAGGGGCAGGCAGAAGGTCATACACAGGGGGTCCAAAAGTGCAACAGTACAGGCAGGGAAAAGGCTAGTAACGTAGTCTGGGAGATAACAGGAAATCCAATAGGCTAAAGTACATGCAGGGAATAGGCAAAATGCATTGTTAGTGAGGCAGACAAAAACTATCATACACAGGAGGAGTAAATCACAGGAAACCCAGCGTTACGAAAGACGTGTGTCACAAAACAAACAATACCTCACAGTGATGGGGTGCAAAGAACTGAACTAAATAGTGTGTGTAAATGACAAACAGGTGTGTGAACAGGTGATCAGAGTTCAGGTGATTTGGATCTGGAGAGTGATCTGCGTTCAGGGTATCGGTATTTGAGGGTGTGGGCTGGAAAGTGATTTGCGTTCAGGGGATCTATGTGTTTGAGGGTGTGGGCTGGAAAGTGAGCTGCGTTCAGGGGATCTATGTCTTTGAGAGTGTGGGCTGGAAAGTGATCTGCGTTCAGGGGATCTATGTGTTTGAGGGTGTGGGCTGGAAAGTGAGCTGCGTTCAGGGGATCTATGTCTTTGAGAGTGTGGGCTGGAAAGTGATCTGCGTTCAGGGGATCTATGTGTTTGAGAGTGTGAGCTGGAAGGTGGGCTGGAAAGTGATCTGCGTTCAGGGGATCTATGTGTTTGAGAGTGTGAGCTGGAAGGTGGGCTGGAAAGTGATCTGCGTTCAGGGGATCTATGTGTTTGAGGGTGTGGGCTGGAAAGTGATCTGTGTTCAGGGGATCTATGTGTTTGAGGGTGTGGGCTGGAAAGTGATCTGCGTTCAGGGGATCTATGTGTTTGAGGGTGTGAGTTGGAAGCAGACGTTACACGTTGCAATTCTTTCTTTCTTATTAGGGCGATGCACATGGGCTACTAATATCTTACTACACAACATAAACGTAGTATGACTTTCTTAGCTACAGTATACATATCTCCCTGGCATATTACATCATTTCTGCAGCAACGTACAATACCTTTTTGTACTGTGCTCACTTGAACAGGAAGGTGCCGTGGCGATCCTTCTTGTGGGCAAATTTTGTCATCAAAGTCTGGCATTCTCTGAATTTATGGTGCTTTCAAAACAACTGGGAACTGAGAAAAGAACAAGGTTGAATCATGATAACGTCATTGTTCTTCAGGTCGTAGCTCTAGAAAGAGGCCAGAATTACAATTACGAGTTCGATGACCATTCAAAATGTATTTTCCCAGTCGGAGCTTGTTTATTCCCGACTTCCCAGTTGTCTTGAACTCACTAAAGTCAAGTTTTCCCAGTTCCGAGTTTACAGTTGTTTTGAGCGTGGCTCAAATCATGCTTCATTGACAGCATGACCAATGTTGAATGTTTATCATTTTAAACTTAATCCCAGATTTGGAACCACACAGCCACTCCACTGAATAGCAGGCTAGTGATTGCTTTGCAATGTTTGCAGTTAGCCACTGTCACTGATTTCTTCCAAACCACTCATTATTGAATTTGTGATTTCCAACTTGTTGTGTAATGTTTATGGCCGATGAGCACCGATATGTTTTATCTATAATTTCTCTTCATATGACAAGGATTAAAAAGGATTTGCCAGTATATTGTCGACTTGATTCATGATGATGACTGCTAGCTAAGATTTTTAAAGTATGATGTTGACATGATCATTCCAATCAAAGCTACTGTACATATAACGTGATTTTACGTAATTTTATCTGTGGCCAATGACCTTGAGCCTTCTTGGATGGGCACTTCTAATGTAACTCTATGGCAGCACCCAAAGGGCTGGAATTTTCTAGCTCTACCCTTAGACTTGACGGTTACCTAGTGTCCCCATGAGTGACAGAACACTGAGACAATCACAGCTCAACGCTTCGCATTTTCTTCTGGCTTGCCCCACCACCACAGAAAGCACTGAGCTAGGCTGAAACATCTGCATTTTGGAGTTGGCTTACTCAAGAAAACAAAAAAGAGACCATGTTTGTATGTGGTTTTATTACCTCAAAGATATATACATTTTTTACATTGTTTGCAAACTGATATGTGACACGTATTAACACCAAAATAACATGCAAAACAGGCAAGCCCTGTTTGACAGGTCACCACTGCCTCCCACTCCCTATAGGCCATTACCCATGCACACACTGATCCTGATGCACACAATCACAAAAACAGAGTCAATTTCCTAATCCAAAAACCAATAGCCCATCACCCTGAAGAGTAATCTACGCTATCCAGTGCCCGGGCTCCATATTATACATTGGGATGACCACACGCACTGAGAACACGCACCACAGAACACAAAAGCTCTATTTGATGCAAGGACGAGAACTACCCTCTAGCAGGGCACTTTATTCAGCACCAACACACCGTCAATGAACTAAAGATCTGGGCTGTAGAGAAAATGCAGAGGAATGAGGGGTGATTTTGACCATTTCTTGCTACAAAAAGAGGCTAAATGGATCCATCTCCTAGACACTGTCGCCCCCCACAGATTAAACTAACAACTACAGTTGAAGTCGGAAGTTTACATACAGGACAATAATAACAGTCCTTAATAACAAACTACAGCTTTGGCAAGTCGGTTAGGACATCTACTTTGTGCATGACACAAGTCATTTTCCAACAATTGTTTACAGACTTATTATTTCACTTAAAATTCACTGTATCACAATTCCATTGGGTCAGAAGTGTACATACACCAAGTTGGCTGTGCCTTTATACAGCTTGGAAAATTCCAGAAAATAGAAGCTTCTGATAGGCTAATTGACGTCATTTGAGTCAATTGGAGGTGTACCTGTAGATTCATTTCAAGGCCTACCTTCAAACTCAGTGCCTCTTTGCTTGACATTATGGGAAAATTTAATGAAATCAGCCAAGACCTCAGAAAAACAATTGTAGACGTCCACAAGTCTGGTTCATCCTGGGGAGCAATTTCCAAACGCCTGAAGGTACCACATTCATCTGTACAAACAATAGTACGCAAGTATAAATACCATGGGACCACGCAGCCGTCATACCGCTCAGGAAGGAGACGCGTTCTGTCTCCTAGAGATGAACGTCCTTCGGTGCGAAAAGTGCAAATCAATCCCAGAACAACAGCAAAGGACCTTGTGAAGATGCTGGAGGAAACAGGTACAAAAGTATCTATATCCACAGTAAAACTATATCGACATAACCTGAATGGCCGCTCAACAAGGAAGAAGCCACTGCTCCAAAACCAGCATAAAAAAAGCCAGACTACGGTTTGCAACTGCACATGGGGACAAAGATCATTATTTTTGGAGAAATGTCCTCTGGTCTGATGAAACAAAAATAGAACTGTTTGGCCATAATGTCCATCGTTATGTTTGGAGGAAAAAGGGGGAGGCTTGCAAGCCGAAGAACACCATCCCAACCGTGAAGCACGGGGTGGAAGCATCATGTTATGGGGGGGCTTTGCTGCAGGAGGGACTGGTGTACTTCACAAAATAGATGGCATCATGAGGCAGGAAAATTATGTGGATATATAGAAGCAACATCGCAAGACATCAGTCAGGAAGTTAAAGCTTGGTCGCAAATGGGTCTTTCAAATGGACAATGACCTCAAGCATACTTCCAAAGTTGTGGCAAAATGGCTAAAGGACAACAAAGTCAAGGAATTGGAGTGGCCATCACAAAGCCCTGACCTCAATCCTATAGAACATTTGTGGGCAGAACTGAAAAGGTGTGTGAGAGCAAGGAGGCCTACAAACCTAACTCGGTTACACCAGCTCTGTCAGGAGGAATGGGCCAAAATTCACCCAACTTATTGTGGGAAGCTTGTGGAAGGCTACCCGAACTGTTTGACCCAAGTTAAACAATTTAAAGGCTATGCTACCAAATACTCATTGAGTGTATGTAAACTTCTGACCCACTGGGAATGTGATGAAATAAAAGCTGAAATTAATAATTCTCTCTACTATTATTCTGACATTTCACATTCTTAAAATAAAGTGGTGATCTTAACTGACCTTAGACAGGGAATTTTTACTGGGATTAAATGTCAGGAATTGTGTAAAACTGAGTTTAAATGTATTTGGCTAAGGTGTATGTAAACTTCCGACTTCAACTGTATAGGTAAACTGTTTTCTCTAGTATACATAGTCCTTCCTAAATTCCTAAATACACTGAACAAAAATATAAATACAACATACAACAATTTCAAATATTTGACTGAGTTAGAGTTCATATAAGGACATCTGTCAAGTGAAATAAATGTATTAGGCCCTAATCTATGGATTTCACATGACTGGGGATACAGATATGCATCTGTTGACCAGTCAGTATCTGGTGTGACAACCATTTGCCCAACTTGCCCCACGAAGCATGGCACATGTCCTACGCATAGAGTTGATCAGGCTGTTAATTGTGGCCTGTGGAATGTTGTCCCACTCCTCCTCAATGGCGTGTTCAAAGTTGCTGGATATTGGCTGAAACTGGATCACACTGTTGTACATCCAGAGCATCCCAAACATGCAACAATGGGTGACATGGGTGAGTATGCTGGTGAGAACTGGGACATTTTCAGCATCCAGGAATTGTGTACAGATCCTTGAGGCATTATGATGCTGAAAGATGAGGTGATAGTGGCGGATGACTTGCATGACAATCAAATCAAATCAACCTTTATCTGTCACATGCACATGGTTAGCAGATGTTATTGCGAGTGTAGCGAAATGCTTGTGTTTCTAGTTCCGACAGTGCAGTAATATCTAACAAGTAATCTAACAATTCCCCAACAACAACCTAATACACACAAATCTAAAAGGGTGAATGAGAATATGTACATTTAAGTATATGGATGAGCGGTGGCCGAGTGGCATAGGCAAGGTGCAATAGATGGTATAAAATACAGTGTATACATGTGATATGAGTAATGTAAGATATGTAAACATTATTAAGGTGGCATTATTTATAGTGGCATTGTATGAAGTGACTAGTGATCCATTTTATTAAAGTGTCCAGTGATTGGGTCTCAACTCAATGAGTTAGTGATGGCTATTTAACAGTCTGATGGCCTTGAGATAGAAGCTGTTTTTCAGCCTCTCGGTCCCAGCTTTGATGCACCTGTACTGACCTCGCCTTCTGGATGGTACCGGTGTGAACAGGCAGTGGCTCGGGTGGTTGATGTCCTTGGTGATCTTTTTGGCCTTCCTGTGACATCGGGTGTTGTAGGTGTCAAGAAGGTTAGGTAGTTTGCCCCCAGTGATGAATTGTGCATACCACACCACCCACTGGAGAGCCTTGCGGTTGAGGGCGGTGAAGTTGCCGTACTAGGCTGTGCAACAGCCTGACAGGATGCTCTTGATTGTGCACCTGTAAAAGTTTGTCAGGGTTTTAGTTGACAAGCCAAATTTCTTCAGCCTCCTGAGGTTGAAGAGGCACTGTTTGAGCCTTTTTCATCACACTGTCTGTGTGGGTGTGGACCATTTCAGTTTGTCTGTGATGTGTACGCCAAAGAACTTTAAAGCTTTCCACCTTCTCCACTGCTGTCCCTTTGATGTGGATAGGGGGGTGCTCCCTCTGCTGTTTCCTGAAGTCCACGATCATCTCCTTTGTTTTGTTGACATTGAGTGAGAGGTTGTTTTCCTGACACCACACTCCGTATGCCCTAACCTCCTCCCTGTAGGCTGTCTCGTCGTTGTTAGCAATCAAGCCCACTACTGTTGTGTCATCTGCAAACTTGAAGATTGAGTTGGAGGCGTGCATGGCCACGCAGTCGTGGGTGAACAGGGAGTACAGGAGAGGGCTGAGCACGCCCTTGTGAGGACCCAATGTTGACGGTCAGCGAAGTGGAAATGTTGTTTCCTACCTTCCCCACCTTGGAGTGGCCCGTCAGAATGTCCAGGACCCAATTGCACAGGGCAGGGTTGAGACCCAGGGCCTCCAGCTTGCTGATGAGCTTGGAGGGTACTATGGTGTTCTGAGCTGTAGTCAATTAACAGAATTAACACGAAGCATCGTTACCCATCGCTCCACAAAAGCCGCAGCCCTTGCAGAGCAAGGGGAACTACTACTTCAAGGTCTCAGAGCAAGTGACGTCACCGATTGAAACGCTATTTAGCGCGCACCACCGCTAACTAGCTAGCTATTTCACATCCGTTACACTTGACAGATGGCATCAAGCACTCCTCCAGCATCTTTTCATTTTTCTGCATCTCACGACCGTTCTTCTTTGTTATCCGAACACCTTAGATTAGTCTGTCCATGACACCTTTTTCCAATCTTCCTCTGTCCAGTGTCTGTGTTCTTTTCCCCATCTTAATCTTTTATTTTTATTGGCCAGTCTGAGATATGGCTTTTTCTTTGCAACTCTGCCTAGATGGCCAACATCCTGGAGTCGCCACTTCACTGTTGACGTTGAGACTGGTGTTTTGCAGGTACTATTTAATGAAGCTGCCAGTTGAGGACTTGTGAGGAATCTGTTTCTCAAACTGACACTCTAATATACTTGTGCTCTTGCTCAGTTGTGCACGGGGGCCTCTCACTCCTCTTTGTATTCTGGTTAGAGCCAGTTTGCGCTGTTCTGTGAAGGGAGTAGTACATAGCGTTGTATGAGATCTTCAGTTTCTTGGCAATTTCTCACATTAATTTCTCAGAACAAGAATAGACTGATGAGTTTCAGAAGAAAGTTATTTGTTTCTGGCCATTTTGAGCCTGTAATCGAACCCACAAATGCTGATGCTCCAGATACTCAACTAGTCTAAAGAAGGCCAGTTTTGTTGCTTCTTTAATCAGAACAACAGTTTTCAGTTGGGCTAACATAATTGCAAAATGGTTTTCTAATGAACAATTAGACTTTTAAAATGATAAACTTGGATTAGCTAACACAATGTGCCATTGGAACACAGGGGTGATGGTTGCTGATAATGGGACTCTGTACACCTATGCAGATATTCCATAAAAAGTATGTTGTTTCCAGTTACATAGTTATTTACAACATTAACAATGTCTACACTGTATTTCTGATCCATTTGATGTTATTTTATTGAACAAAAAAAATAGCTTTTCTTTCAAAAACAAGGACATTTCTAAGTGACCCCACACTTTTGAACGGTAGTGTGTATATTTATTTTACCTTCATTTAACTAGGCAAGTCAGTTAAGAACAAATTCTTATTTATAATGACAGCCTAGGAACGGTGGGTTAGCTGCCTTTTTCAGGGGCAGAATTACAGATGTTTTACCTTGTCAGCTCAGGGATATATATATACAGTATATATATATATATATATATATATATATATATATATATGTATGTTTGAATGGTAACTTCCTTCACATTCATTCAACTCTTGATAGTCTACCGTTCTTTACATATATATATATATATGTGTGTGTGTGTCAAGAAAGGTAGACTATTAAGAGTTGCATGCACAGTTGGCCTCGTAGTAATGAATGCGAAGGGCTGAGTAATATAAGTTACCATTTAAACATAGTAGACCACTAAATGTTTGTTTATTTTAAAGATTTGAATAGATTAGTACTTTGGATGTCTTGTCTCTCCTTTGAAATATTCAAATTTTCTTTAAACTTTCTGTAGAATTATTTGGCCAGAAATGAGCTTATAGTGGCACCTCAATAACACAATCCCCGGTAATTAATAAAAACATGTAAAAAATATTGTACTTCATTTTGCTTTCAGAAAATATGCATGACCATGATAATAATATGAATGTAACGAGTATAAATTAAGACTATTAGGGGCTTTTGAATATGGTTTTGCCCGGTCCATTCCACAGTTTACGCCTCTTGGGAGGATCAACTGTGGAGTGGCTTCCCGGTCTAATAAGCAACATGGCGGGTATTCGGGCAGGTCTCCACGAACAGTCTCGGCTGGGTGAGTGACTCGGAACTGGCTGTGGCTGACAACTGTTCACTGTCAGAGTTGGGTGTCTCCCTGGAAACATTCCCAGTCATCAAGCAGGAGAGCCGGAATCTGTGAGCCATAAGCAAAGGAGACTTGGTTTCCCAGCGCAGAGGGTTCTTCGGTCGACTGTGACGACTTCCAGCCTGTCAGCATCATTGGCGCTTTGGGACTCTCCAAGAAAGGTGCCTTGGTCACGATGTACTGCTGTCCCCAGCCCGGCTGCCCCAGCACCTTTGACACGTGCCAAAAGCTCAAGATGGACCTTCTTAACCACACCGAGGACCAGAGGCCCTTTAAGTGCACTTTTGAGGGCTGTGGCTGGGCCTTCACCACCTATTACAAGCACAAACGCCACCTGCAGTCCCACGACAAGGTGCGGCCTCACAAGTGCGAGTGGGAGGGATGCAGTCGCTGTTTCACTACAGTCTACAACCTGAAGGCACACGTGAAGCAGCACGACCAGGAGAACGCCTTTGTGTGCGAGATCTGCAGCGAGCGCTTCCGCAGCGCTACCCAGCTGACCAATCACCAGCGGCCCCATTTTGAACCCGAGAGGCCGCACAAGTGCGTGTTTCCAGGTGAGGCAAATTACTTTTTAGTGTGGTTGAATTTGACTCATGTTTGTGTTAAAAGAAAATACCACTCAAACTATTTTGGTGTTTGTTTCATTAGTCCACTCACTGTTGATACAGTCCTAAAATGTTTTGCATGTCAGCGGTTAAGTTTTCAAGATATAGGATCGGGGGGGGGGTGAGCTCGGGACTGGGGAAAAATGGTCATTCCATCCGGAATTCCATGTTGGGAAGGTGGGCATCTTTCTAGAGCTTCGCCTTTCTGACCTGATCACTGACATTGTGATTTTACCTTGGTGCTTTCAAGAAAAAAAGCAAGTGTCACTTGCCACATCATCATGATGATGTGTTTTGCATTATCATGATGTGTTAAGTGACACTATTGCTGTGTTCAAAACAACCTGGAAATGGTTGACTTCAGTGTGTTCAAGACAACTTTTTTCCCCCCTGAGTACCCAGTTGTATTGAAAGCACTATTTGCTTCTTGAAAATCCATTATCCCAACTACTTACAGTACCAGTCAAAAGTTTGGACACACCTACTCTTTCAATTTAAAAAAAAAAATCTTGCTGTTTTCTACATTGTAGAATAATAGTGAAGACATCAAAACTATGAAATAACACACATGGACTCATGTAGTAACCAAAAGTGTTAAACAAATTAAAATGTTATATTTGAGATTGCCTTGATGGCTTTGCACACTCTTGGCATTCTCTCAACCAGCTTCATGAGGTAGTCACCTGGAATGCATTTCAATTAACAGGTGCTCCTTGTTAAAAGTTCTTTCCTCAATGCGTTTGAGCCAATCAATTGTGTTGTGACAAGGTAGGGGTGGAATACAGAAGATATCTCTATTTGGTAAAAGTCCAAGTCCCTATTATGGCAAGAACAGGTCAAATAAGCAAAGAGAAATGACAGTCGGTCATTGCTTTAAGACATGAAGGTCATTCAATGTGGACAATTTTGAAAGTTTCTTCAAGTGCAGTCGCAAAAACCATCAAGCGCTATGATGAAACTGGCTCTCATGAGGACCGACACAGGAAAGGAAGAGCCAGAGTTACCTTTGTTGCAGAGGATTAGTTCATTAGAGTTAACATTACCTCAGATTGCTGCCCATGTAAATGCTTCAGAGTTCAAGTAACAGAAACATCTCAACATCAAACAAATGCTCTGGTGAGGGGCGTACTAAACGAACGCTGTGGTGAGTGGCTTACTAAACGAACGCTCTGGTGAGTGGCTTACTAAACGAACGCTCTGGTGAGTGGCTTACTAAACTAACGCTGTGGTGAGTGGCTTACTAAACGAACGCTGTGGTGAGTGGCTTACTAAACGAACGCTCTGGTGAGGGGCGTACTAAACGAACGCTGTGGTGAGTGGCTTACTAAACGAACGCTCTGGTAAGTGGCTTACTAAACAAACGCTCTGGTGAGGGGCGTACTAAACGAACGCTGTGGTGAGTGGCTTACTAAACGAACGCTCTGGTGAGTGGCTTACTAAACTAACGCTGTGGTGAGTGGCTTACTAAACGAACGCTGTGGTGAGTGGCTTACTAAACGAACACTCTGGTTACAAGTTGCCCTTCAAAGCACTGACGAGTGGTCTATTCACATAATTAAATAGAACAGTAATCTCTAGCGATCTGTTTTTGGAATGTGCAGTCTCAGTAGTGTATAACCACAGATCTAGGGTCAGATCTCCCTACCCCAAACCCATTTGACATTGATCCATTTGAGGTCTGACATCCGATGAGACGCGATGTTGTTGTTTTGTGAGTCACTGCATATTTTTTTTATGCGTCTGTCTTGTAGGAGAGTAGTGGTTCAATGCGGACCGACGACAGAGCCATCCAGCTGGCCAAGAAGAGGAAACAGAGCGGCCCCACCTGCTCAGGTACATTATAACACACACTCAACTCCGTTATGGGTCTAGTGGAGAACAGGAAACGGAGCGGCCCCACCTGCTCAGGTACATTATAACACACACTCAACTCCATTATGGGTCTAGTGGAGAAGAGGAAACGGAGCGGCCCCACCTGCTCAGGTACATTATAGCACACACTCAACTCCGTTATGGGTCTAGTGGAGAAGAGGAAACGGAGCGGCCCCACCTGCTCAGGTACATTATAGCACACACTCAACTCCGTTATGGGTCTAGTGGAGAAGAGGAAACGGAGCGGCCCCACCTGCTCAGGTACATTATAACACACACTCAACTCCGTTATGGGTCTAGTGGAGAACAGGAACAATTTCTTTGTTGGTTACATATTGGGCTCACGAGTGGCGCAGCGGTTTAAGGCACTGCATCTCAGTGCAAGAGTCCCTGGTTCGAATCCAGGCTGTATCACATTCGGCCATGATTGGGAGTCCCATGGGGTGGCGCACAATTGGCCCAGCATCGTCTGGGTTTGGCTGGGGTAGGCCGTCATTGTAAATAAGAATTTGTTATAAACTGACTTGCAACATCCAAGCTAGCATTTGTTTTGTTTTCTAGCAGTGCTTGTGGAAACTGATTGAACCTGAATTCAAAAGCTGTTTTTGTAGTCATTGTCTTCACAGCAAGTTCAGGATATTGCCAGAGGAAGAGTAAAGGCGGGAAGGCCAGCAGCGCCTCAGTGCCAAAGGTTCTGCAGCAGCCAATGGGGGGCTGACTATCCGTGACCCTGTCACAGGGGCCCAGTATGTTCAGATACAGCTCCTGCAGGTGAGAAGGTTCTCTAACAGCAACATTTAGAATGCCGTTAAAAAAATCATTTTTTTTCCCAGCATTTATTTCTATAAAGCACAGAGCAGAATGCCAAGGTGAAAACATGTATTACAGGCCAGGCGTGTGTGTCCGCTGACAGGGGCCACCTGGCTATATGGAGGTTTTTTAGTATCCATGACCTTTTGAATGTAATGTGATTTATTGATTCATATAAAGTATTTGTCTGTGTCAGGATGACCCCACCAGTGAAGGGGACCTAGCCTTCCAGCTGAGCTCCCAGCCTTCCAGCTGAGCTCCCAGCCTTCCAGCTGAGCTCCCAGCCTTCCAGCTGAGCTCCCAGCCTTCCAGCTGAGCTCCCAGCCTTCCAGCTGAGCTTCCAGCCTTCCAGCTGAGCTCCCAGCCTTCCAGCTGAGCTCCCAGCCTTCCAGCTGAGCTCCCAGCCTTCCAGCTGAGCTCCCAGCCTTCCAGCTGAGCTCCCAGCCTTCCAGCTCCCATTCCCAGCTGACCGTGGACCTGCCAGTCAACATCCTACAGGTGAGTACTCCCCATGAAATCATAAAGGGTCATTTCTTAGCACCGTTTCTTATACAGATGTAGAAAATCGACATTTTGAACATATCTAGACGCTGATATGGTGCTGGACATCCAAAAATGTGAGGTTTTAAAGTGGTGGATAGTCTCTTTTTAACTGGACAAAACAATGTGTCCTCCATAGGTAGTCAGATATGTAGTGAGCTGCCAGTTTAATTGAAAACCACTGCAATCCTGAAATGGGGACGTTTTAAAAATGACTGGAAGAGATGTAGGCTAAGCTTTTTAGTTAGGTCTGTATTTGAATATAAGCAATTGAGGTGTGTTTGCCTGTACTGTAATTGGGGTGTATTTGCCTGTACTATAATTGGGGTGTGTTTGCCTGTACTGTAATTGAGGTGTATTTGCCTGTACTATAATTGGGGTGTATTTGCCTGTACTGTAATTGAGGTGTATTTGCCTGTACTATAATTGGGGTGTATTTGCCTGTACTGTAATTGGGGTGTGTTTGCCTGTACTGTAATTGGGGTGTATTTGCCTGTACTATAATTGGGGTGTATTTGCCTGCACTGTAATTGGGGTGTATTTGCCTGTACTGTAATTGGGATGTATTTGCCTGTACTGTAATTGGGGTGTATTTGCCTGTACTGTAATTGAAGTAGAACTAAATGAGTCATTTCTGTCTGCCTTTCCTCAGGAACCTCCTGCTATGACGGAGGAAGACAATGGCTTGGACAACTCCCAGTTTACAGGAAGCACCATCAACCTGCAGGACCTGGAGTGAGAGGGAGGGGGTATGAAAAAGTTGTGTACATCTGGGTTGGGATGAAGTGGAAGCCAGAACCAAATGCACCTTGGGAAGAATTGAATGATAAATTAAATGAACATTTACATTTTGGGACTTTTTTTCTTCTCACTATTTACTGTATTTCTGAAATCTTGTTTGTACCACAATCATGATTGCGAGAAAGACACGCTGTATGTCTTTTTAAAGAGAGACTGTCGTTTTGCACATCCAGTAGGTCCCTCGTGTCTCTTGTCAAACTGTGACGTCTTGTCAGTCTCAGCTACGTTGCCATATTCTAGACACTCATACACTGTGCTGTTGTCAGAGCTTCTGTCTAATAATGCCTTACAGACATGATGTACTATACTCATCCATTTAGCAGACACTTTCTGTTTGTTAGACTTATGTAGCTTTAACTTTTTGGTGGTGGGTAGGGTAAGATATATTTTTCTACAGCTGTGTCATATGAGCTACGTAGGAATGAGACGTATGTGTTCCATGTTCAAAATGTTGCCGGTCCACTTGTTTATAGTATCTGTAATGCTTATCTATATCTGACAACTTCCATCTAGTTATTTATTAGCCTTGTTTTACAAAATAGCTGAATCCAATCGCCAGGAGATTAAATAAAAGATTGAAGCAAAATTCTACATTTATTTTGTACAATAAGCCTAGTTTTGTGTTATGACTTCATACTGATTTATGAGCACAGGTTCGTGCCGTCGGGGTCATCTTTGTGGGCTACACTCGGCCTTGTCTCAGTAAGTTGGTGGTTGAAGTTATGCCTCAAGTGGTGTGGGGGCTGTGCTTTGGCAAAGTGGGTGGGGTTATATCCTGCCTGTTTGGCCCTGTGCAGGGGTATCGTCGGACGGGGCCACAGTGTCTCCCGACCCCTCCTGTATTTATGCTGCAATAGTTTGTGTCAGGGGGCTAGGGTCAGTCTGTTATCTTATCTGGTGTCCTGTGTGAATTTAAGTATGCTCTCTAATTCTCTTTCTCTTGGAGGGCCTGAGCCCTAGGAGCAAGCCTCAGGACTACCTGGCCTGATGACTCCTTTTTGTCCCCAGTCCATCTGGTCGTGCTGCTGCTCCAGTTTCAACTGTTCTGCCTGCAGCTTGGAACCCTGTCCTGTTCACCGAACGTGCTACCTTGTCCCAGACCTGCTGTTTTCAACTCTCTAGAGACAGCGGGAGCGGTAGAGATACTCTGAATGATCGGCTATGAAAAGCCAACTGACATTTACTCCTGAGGTGTTGACCTGTTGCACCCTCTACAACCACTGTGATTATTATTATTTGACCCTGCTGGCCATCTATGAACAGTTGAACATCTTGGCCATGTTCTGTTATAATCTTCACCCGGCACAGCCAGATTAGGACTGGCCACCCCTCATAGCCTGGTTCCTCTCTAGGTTTCTTCCTAGGTTCTGGCCTTTCTAGGGAGTTTTCCCTAGCCACCGTGCTTCTACACCTGTATTGCTTGCTGTTTGGGATTTATTTGACCCCGTTTTACTATCTTGTCTCATCGCTACAACTCCCGCACGGGCTCGGGAGAGACGAAGGTTGAAAGTCATGAGTCCTCCGATACACAACCCAACCAAGCCGCACTGCTTCTTAACACAGCGTGCATCCAACCTGGAAGCCAGCTGCACCAATGTGTCGGAGGAAACACCGTGCACCTGGCAACCTTGGTTAGCGCGCACTGCGCCCGGCCCGCCACAGGAGTCGCTGGTGCGCAATGAGACAAGGATATCCCTACCGGCCAACCCCTCCCTAACCTGTGTGACGTTAGGCCAATTGTGCGACCTCCCGGTCGCGGCCGGTTACGACAGAGCCTGGGCACGAACCCAGAGTCTCTGGTGGCACAGCGGGCGCTGCAGTACAGCGCCCTTAACCACTGCGCCACCCTGGAGGCCCCCTGTTTGGGATCTTATGCTGGGTTTCTGTACAGCACTTTGACATCAGCTGATGTAAGAAGGGCTTTATTCAATAAATGTGATTTTATATCTGGCTCTCCTGTTTTCACTGTTATATAGATTTTAGGTTCCTATTGAATTCCCCAAAGAGGCTAGAGTAGTCAGTCCATATAACTGCTAATCACATATAAGGTAATAGATGAAGATGTGTAAGAATAAATCGTAAGAATAATATGGTATGGCAAAATATTGTAATTCAAATCTGGTATGTTAAAATAATCAAATTCTGTAAAATGTGTGGGGAGAGCACTGTCCATCTGCCTCAAAGCCCTCCACCAAAACAAAGTCCACGTGCTCCACACCACCTCAAAAAAAACTCCATCCAGTCCCAAAGAAGTAGGACCTATCCCATCATGTGACATTACCAGTGCCCAATAGGGTCATTGTAGAAGCCATACTTATACCCGTCATACCCAATTATTAAAAAAGTCAGTATTTACAGTGACTCAGTCACAGCCCCACAATAGGCCAAAACAGAGATGAAAGGAGTTCCGGTCAGTTGTGGCGTATGGGGCCGTGTTGTGACTTGGCCCTTTACGTGAAGAAGTAGAGCTGCTCCTCCTTCTCCTTGTCTGAGATGTCATACACCTGACTGGTCTTCAGCTTGCGGGCAGGGCGCTGTGATCTAGCCATCAGTTTCTTGCCAGTCTGGAGAAAAAAGCCTTATGTTAGCATCAGCAAATAAAGAGAACACAATGGTATGGTTTCTTTAGTACAATTATATGAAATGAACTCATGACATTTATCAAATGTTATTGTACTAGAACAGCCCACTTGGTAATTAAACAAATGGCTTAGTTATGCAATATCTCAGTTAGCCTATAGGCATCTAATGACAATGTAATGTTACACACTGATTTTCGGGCAGAAATTGGCACATAATTTTGGACTATAGGATTGTAATTGTGTAGTATTGAGGCAGATTGTGTGACTGACTGTTTTCTTGACGTCAGCATGGGCTCTCTCCAGGGCCCTCTTCAGCCTCTCTTCCTGGTGCTGCTTGTCCTGATGCATCTTCTCATCACGCAGCCTGGGGAAGGGAAGGAGGAAGTGATTATAAGGGGGAAAGAGAAGGGTAGATTAATCTAAACAACTAGATACGCTTCAAACTAAAAAATAAATCATCTGCTCTGGTACTCAGCACATGGAATATGAAATGTAACAGGGCCCAAGTCCAATTGCACAGACCTGAGTTTCTTCCTCTGCATCAACTAACCACGTTCATGAACTAACCAAAGGCAACTAGGCAAAGTTTAAAGCCTAAGGACCTAGAGATTTAAATGGAATAGGGCCAAAGTGACTAGCCTATTTGACGGTCCTACGAGGCTGCATGCCAGCTCTTGCGTACCTGAACCTCCTCTCCTTTTCCTTGGCCCTCTCGGCCAGCACCAGCCGCTCCTTGGGGACGATCTCCACGTTCTCCAGCAGCTCGTCCAGGCGGCTCTCGATGGCCTTCAGCATCTGCAGCGTGCTCAGGTTGGCCTCGCTGTCGCCCACGCAGCCCCGGTACACCTCCTCTACCTTAACACCCAGGGAGTCAAACATACCCTCCTTCAGAGTAGAGGGAGAGAGAGGAGAAAGAACAAGAGAGTGAAATATCTGTGTGATCTAAGGCCAATGACTGGCACACTACTGGTATTAGCATGTCCTCTGATTCTCTGCGTAACTCCCAGTGACCTCTCCCATTTCCTGCTTTGGGTAAAAGTTGTCCGTAGTCACAGATCTAGGATCTGCTTACATTCCCAAAATCCTACCATCAACTATGTACTCTAAACTGACCTTAAATCAACTTTTTTTCCTACCTGGTCGTCCGACTTGTACTTCCCAAAGTTGAAGAGGCGGGCCCTCAACTCCAGCTCGGCAGCCCGTTCCCTCTCCCTCTGGATGGTGTGGGTCATGATGTCTATCTGCTGGGTCAGCTGGTTGGTCTCCACCTCCCTTCAGAGAGGGGGATGTGTGCACATAAATAGAAACAAATGCAAGTGAGGAAAGAGAGAAGGAACTATAGAGGGTAGAGTGTTGACATAAAACCTTGGTCTTGTCAATGTCAGTCAACGTCATTTCTCGTCGTCCTTTTTAGTCCGACTGTACGAGCCCCACATTACGTAGAGATCTGCTATACCATTGAGTTCTAGCATATCTACAATAACTATGGAAGTCTACATTCACTTTCAACTTGGCCCTCACTTCCCTCTCTATCTACCTCTGACCTCTAACCCCTGCAGACCTTTCTTACATCTTCTTGCGGTTGTAGTCCATGACCTGTCGGAACTCCTCCTGGGCGTCTTCGGTCTCCCTGGAGTTCTGGATCAGAGAGAGGTTCTGCTCTTCCAGCTCTGTCAGCAGCTCCAGCAGCTGCCTGGGGTCCCTGAAGTACAGCTCCGGGTTCTCCTGCAGGGGCAACAAACACCACATACAGGTGACAGACTTATTTCGGGGTAAGTGGAAAACTAAAGGTAAAGTTTATAAAACATTTAAGAGAAAGATATCCTTTAACAGAAAGCTAGCTAGCCTAAATGCGAATAGTGGGGTTTGAGTTCGGCATTGTCAGATTTGGGGCTGGTTTTCCCAGATTAATCCTAGTCATGCTCTCTTAAAAATAAAGGTCAAAGTTGGAACCAAATAAGGTTTCTAAGAACGAATCCATATGGGGAACCATTTTAGGTTCTCTGAAGAAACTTAAATTAGATGGTTATGTGAAGAACCATACAAAACTCCAGGTAGAAACAAAAACCAGCAATGTTTCGGCCCTCTAGAACCGGAATTGAATAGTCCTGCTGTAGGGTCTTGCACCTTATTTGTATATTTCCCAGGGTGCCTTTCAAATGAGTTTTAGAGTTACGAGTACCACCCATGACTGTGTTTGCTAGTGACAGAGACACTGTTGTTGCATAAATTCATTTTCATCACTGTGGTCTTCACCAAGTGAGATACTAAGTGAGTAAGAGGATAGTAAGATACTTTATGAGACTACCTAAATGATTTAAACTAGAACAATCATTTCAGTAATGGGTGCAATAAGTCCAAGTAACAGATTGGATTAGTTTAGAAAAGTCTTATTTATATTTGAGTAGCATAAGATTGATTTAATAATTAATGTACATGCAAACACCGATATTGAAACAAGCAATTCTAAGAATATACCTGCAATAGAGCATGCTTGGAAAAATGATAATGATGGGAGTGGTTTTGGTCCAACTCTGGTTATTAACACCAACACGGGGGTTCTTTTACACCATCTTTTACACCACTGAGAGTCAATTGAACTCTCTTAATACTTTCAGTGTAATTTATTACACCGAAAAAGCAACAGTAGTTATCAGTGGCCAATTTGCTGTGTGCTAGGAAAGGGAGACATCCGCAGGCTTCCGTACATTTCAAGAATTCTGAAAAACCGTAGATGCCACGCCAAGAAAACAGACACTTTCAAAGGTTCTTTATCGGGCAAGTGTTCTCCAAGTAACATTAAGAGCTGAGGAAGAACCATTTAAGAACCTGTGGAGTAGATATTTTAAGCAGACCTGGGTTCAAATACATGTGTATTTGAGTATCTGGTATTCAATTTTAGTATTTTGAAATACACAGCCCAAAAATACTTTTATTTGATTATTTGAATGGTTATGTGTTAAAAACCAAATAGTCTACCAAATTATATTTTAGAGTATTTTCAAATACTTATTTCAAATATTATTTTAAAATACCTGGGTTAAATGCATGGGAGTGTATTTGTGTCAGTGTATTAGTGTTTTCAAATACTTTCCAAGTGTATTTCCAAATACAGTAAAATATGCAACTACTTTTATCAAATAAAAGATATCTGAATACTTACTCTGAATGTATGTGAAAGTAGTTGAGATATTTTAAATAGTATTTCAACTCTCCATTGAGCTTGCTTTATAGGCCTGGGGCTTAATCTGTGTCCAGAAAACCAGCCCATTATATGTTCTGTCAAATTCAGGCTTGTATTCACATTTTATTCAAACCTCAAATTCAGGCTTGTATTCTCATTCATAACATTCTGGTGTCAGCTTATCGATGGCTGAAATTTGCCAGAAAGCAGTTGTCTTCCAGCGTAATTCTGATCTTCTAAAGTTGAAACTAACCTCATATTCAGAGCTGTCAGTCTTCAGCTCTGCCACAGGGTTCCTGAAAAGACAGGAATTCAGCACTATAGCAACAATTAGAGCATATAACATGGTCATCACTTTTCTTATTTCTTTTATTTAACCTTTATTTAGACAAGTCAGTTAAGAACAAATTCTTATCATTGTATTAGTCACATGCGCTGAATGCAACAAGTAGTTAAAGAGCAGCAGTAAAATAACAATATCGAGAATATATACAGGGGGTACCGGTACAGAGTCAATGTGCGGGGGAACAGGTTAGTCGAGGTAATTGCGGTACATGTACATGTAGGTAGAGTTATTAAAGTGATAGATAATAATAGAGAGTAGCAGTGGTGTAAGGGGGGGGGGGGGGGGCAATGCAAATAGTCTGGGTAGCCATTTGATTAGATGTTCAGGAGTCTTATGGCTTGGGGGTAGAAGCTGTTAAGAAGCCTCTTGGACTTGGCGCTCCGGTACTGTTTGCCGTGCGGTAGTAGAGAGAACAGTCTATGACTAGAGTGGCTGGAGTCTTTGACATTTTTTAGGGGCTTCCTCTGACACCTCCTGGTATAGAGGTCCTGGATGGCAGGAAGCTTGGACCCAGAGATATACTGGGCCATTCACACTACCCTCTGTAGTACCTTGCGATCGGAGGCCGAGCAGTTGCCATACCAGTGATGCAACCAGTTGGCCTGTTCAAAGGTCTTACACATCGGCTGCGGAGAGCGTGATCACACAGTCGTCCAGAACAGCTGGTGCTCTCATGCATGTTTCATTGTTATTTGCCTCGAAGCGAGCTTAGAAGTAGTTTATCTCGTCTGGTAGGATTGTGTCACTGGGCAGCTCTCAGCAGTACATCCCTTTGTAGTCTGTAATGTTTTGCAAGCCCTGCCACATCCGATGAACGTCGGAGCTGGTGTAGTATGATTCGATCTTAGTCCAGTATTGACACTTTGCCTGTTAGATGGTTTGTTGGAGGCCATAGCGGGATTTCTTAAAGCGGCAGCTCTAGCCTTTTAGCTCAGTGCGGATGTTGCCTGTAATCCATGGCTTCTGCTGGTTGGGGTATGTAGTACGCTCACTGTGGGGACGACATCATCGATGCACTTATTGATGAAGCCAATGACTGATGTGGCATACTCCTCAATGCCATAGGAAGAATCGCAATAAACATATTCCAGTCTGTGCTAGCAAAACAGTCCTGTAGCTTAGCATCTGCTTCATCTGACCACTTTTTTATTGACCGAGTCACTGGTGCTTCCTGCTTTAATTTTAGGTCGATAAACAGGAATCAGGAGGATAGGATTATGGTCAGATTTGACAAATGGAGGGTGAGGGAGAGCTTTGTACATGTCTCTGTGTGTGGAGTAAAGGTTGTCTAGAGTTTTTTTCCCCTCTGGTTGCACATTTAACATGCTGCTAGAAATTTGGTAAAACAGATTTAAGTTTCCCTGCATTAAAGTCCCCGGCCACTAGGAGTGTCGCCTCTGGATGAACGTTTTCCTATTTGCTTATGGCGGAATACAGCTCATTGAGTGCAGTCTTAGTGCCAACATCGGTCTGTGGTGGGTATGTAGACAGCTATGAAAAATACATATGAAAAACTCTCTAGGTAGATAGTGTGGTCTACAGCTTATCATGAGATACTCTACCTCAGGCGAGCAAAACATTGAGACTTCCTTAGATATCGTGAACCAGCTGTTGTTTACATATATGCAGTCTGCCACCCCTCGTCTTACCAGACGCCGCTGTTCTATCGTGCCGATACAGCGTACAACCAGCCAGCTGTATGTTGATAATGTCATCATTCAGCCACGACTCCGTGAAGCATAAGATGTTACAGTTTTAATGTCCCTTTGGTAGTTTAATCTTCCTCGCAGGTGATTGCATGTTAGTCGTGGCTGGTGAGTAATCACTGTTCTGATGTCCAGAAGTTATTTTCGGTTATAAGAGACGGTAGCAGCAACATTATGTACAAAATCAGTTTAAAAATAAGTTACAAACAATGCAAAAGAACAAACATAAAAACACAATCGGTTAGGAGCACGTAAAACGTCAGCCATCTTCTCCGGCGCCGTCTTCCACTTATTTACAATGACTTGCACACACACACACACCATACACATACACACACACCATACACATACATACCTACATACATACATACATACATACACACACAAACACTCACAATTTGTCACTCCGACCTGTCGACTGTCTAGAGGGGGTCCTAGCATCCCGGATAGGTGGCAGCTCTCGGCCCGCAAAGGACTCCTTACTGTCCGTAGCTGTGTGTGTGTGTGTGTGTGTGTGTGTGTGTGTGTGTGTGTGTGTGTGTGTGTGTGTGTGTGTGTGTGTGTGTGTGTGTGTGTGTGTGTGTGTGTGTGTGTGTGTGTGTGTGAGAGAGATAGACAGAAAGAAAGAGAGAAAGAGAGGAACAGAGAAAGAGAGATCAACAAAGATAGAGAGAGAGAGAGATAGACAGAGTTAGAGGGACAGACGGAGAGGGACAGAGTTAGAGGGACAGAGATAGATAGACAGAGTGAGAGGGACAGAGTTAGAGGGACAGAGATAGATAGACAGAGTTAGAGGGACAGAGGGAGAGGGACAGAGTTAGAGGGACAGAGTGAGAGGGACAGAGTGAGAGAGAGTGAGAGACAGAGTGAGGGACAGGGATAGATGGACAGGGATAGAGGGACAGAGTTAGAGTGAGAGGGACAGAGTTAGAGTGAGAGGGACAGAGTTAGAGTGAGAGGGACAGAGTTAGAGTGAGAGGGACAGAGTGAGAGGGACAGAGTGAGAGGGACAGAGTGAGAGGGAGAGAGTGAGAGTGACAGAGTGAGAGTGACAGAGTGAGAGGGACAGAGTGAGAGGGACAGAGTGAGAGAGACAGAGTGAGAGAGACAGAGTGAGAGAGACAGAGTTAGCGAGACAGAGTTAGCGAGACAGAGTTAGCGAGACAGAGATAGAGAGACAGAGATAGCGAGACAGAGATAGAGAGACTTATAAAAAGGTAACTTTAGTGGATCACATCCTGTATGTTTTATAACAAACACTAAGAAAGAACACATACTAGTACGTCTTTTAGGAGTAGCCCTCTCATCTTTGTCTTTCTCTTTGGGCTTGTCCTTGGTGGCAGACTTGGTGGCAGACCTGGTGGCAGACTTGAGTTTAAGTGTCTTGGCCTTGGCCCTATGTGCCTCTTGCCACTCTAGAGGGGACAGCTTGAAGAGGAACTCCTTGTGCATCTTGAACTCCTTTATGATGTCCTCAAACTTAGAGATGTCACTGCAGGGGGAGAGCACGCACGCACACAAACGAACGAAGGCATGAACATGTGCACACACACACACACATCCTTGAGATATACATGATATACACGTACATCATGCATTGATGTTATAGTTGATTTACAGCTACAGTTCCAATATTATACTGAGGTAGGAGGCCATGCCCATCTTAGCTGTAATGCTCTGTGTGTTACCTACCTCTAAATGGTCACCATCTTAGCTGTAATGCTCTGTTACCCACCTCTTAATGGTCACCATCTTAGCTGTAATGCTCTGTGTGTTACCTACCTCTAAATGGTCACCATCTTAGCTGTAATGCTCTGTTACCCACCTCTAAATGGTCACCATCTTAGCTGTAATGCTCTGTTACCCACCTCTTAATGGTCACCATCTTAGCTGTAATGCTCTGTTACCCACCTCTTAATGGTCACCATCTTAGCTGTAATGCTCTGTGTGTTACCCACCTCTTAATGGTCACCATCTTAGCTGTAATGCTCTGTGTGTTACCCACCTCTTAATGGTCACCATCTTAGTTGTAATACTCTGTTACCCACCTCTTAATGGTCACCATCTTAGCTGTAATGCTCTGTTACCCACCTCTTAATGGTCACCATCTTAGCTGTAATGCTCTGTGTGTTACCTACCTCTAAATGGTCACCATCTTAGCTGTAATGCTCTGTGTGTTACCTACCTCTTAATGGTCACCATCTTAGTTGTCATACTCTGTTACCCACCTCTTAATGGTCACCATCTTAGCTGTAATGCTCTGTGTGTTACCCACCTCTTAATGGTCACCATCTTAGCTGTAATACTCTGTTTGTTACCCACCTCTTAATGGTCACCATCCTGGTTGTGATCCTCTTGATCTCAGACATCTTCTCCATTTTCACTTTGGTCTCCAACTCAGCACTGTGCAAAATGGAGACACTATGTGACTTTAAGAAGACAATACATTGGACATACTGTACATCTAACACATTGTTAGTTACACTTTGATGTCCTCCACTGACTTTTCTATAGAGCTCTACGTGTTGGGGTTTGGGTTAATGTTACGTTGTGAGAATGTTATTTGTCGGTTACTTACACTTTGATGGCCTCCACAGAGTTCTTGTCGTTCTCTTTAAGGAATTGGTCAAATATGATGGCATCGTCCTCTAGGAACTGCTCGGCGTGCGTCAGCTTCCTCTCCTCCGCCGCTGCCACTTTCTCCAGCTGCTCGATCTCTCTACGCTTCACCGCCAGGGAGTACTGAGAGAGAGAGAGAGGGTTGGGGAGAGAGAGAGATGGGGTAGAGAGAGATGGTTGGGGAGAGAGAGAGATGGGGGAGAGAGAGAGAGGGTTGGGGAGAGAGAGAGAGGGTTGGGGAGAGAGAGAGAGATGGGGGAGAGAGAGAGATGGGGGGGGGGAGAGAGAGATGGGGGAGAGAGAGAGAGATGGGGGAGAGAGAGAGGGTTGGGGAGATAGAGAGGGTTGGGGGAGAGAGAGAGAGGGTTGGGGGAGAGAGAGAGAGAGAGAGAGATGGGGGAGAGAGAGAGATGGGGGAGAGAGAGAGAGATGGGGGAGGGAGAGGGTTGGGAGAGAGAGAGAGGGTTGGGGAGAGAGAGAGGGTTGGGGAGAGAGAGAGAGAGAGGGTTGGGGGAGAGAGAGAGGGTTGGGGAGAGAGAGAGGGTTGGGGAGAGAGAGAGAGATGGGGGAGAGAGAGAGGGTTGGAGAGAGAGAGGGTTGGGGAGAGAGAGCGATGGGGGAGAGAGAGCGATGGGGGAGAGAGAGCGATGGGGGAGAGAGAGAGATGGGGGAGAGAGAGAGGGTTGGGGAGAGAGAGAGGGGGTTGGGGTGAGAGAGGGGGTTGGGGAGAGAGAGAGAGAGAGATGGGGGAGAGAGAGGGTTGGGGAGAGAGAGAGAGATGGGGAGAGAGAGAGAGATGGGGGAGAGAGAGAGAGATGGGGGAGAGAGAGAGGGTTGGGGGAGAGAGAGAGGGTGGGGAGAGAGAGATGGGGGAGAGAGAGAGGGTGGGGAGAGAGAGATGGGGGAGAGAGAGAGATGGGGGAGAGAGAGAGATGGGGAGAGAGAGAGATGGGGAGAGAGAGAGAGAGATGGGGAGAGAGAGAGAGAGATGGGGAGAGAGAGAGAGATGGGGGAGAGAGAGAGATGAGGGAAAGAGAGATGGGGGAGAGAGAGAGATGGGGGAGAGAGAGAGATGGGGAGAGAGAGAGATGGGGGAGAGAGAGAGATGGGGAGAGAGAGAGAGAGATGGGGGAGAGAGAGAGAGATGGGGGAGAGAGAGGGTTGGGGAGAGAGAGAGGGGAGAGAGACAGGGTTGGGGAGAGAGAGAGATGGGAGAGAGAGAGAGGGTTGGGAGAGAGAGAGAGACAGGGAGATATGGATGAGGAGGAACATACCGGGATGGATGGATAGCAGTGGAGGCTGCTGAGGAGAGAACAGCTCATAATAAAGTCTGGAATGGAGCCAATGGAATGGTATTAAACCATGTGTTTCATGTATTTGATGCCTTTCCACCTACTCCGCTCCAGCCGTTACCACGAGCCCGTCCTCCCCAATGAAGTTGCCACCAACCTCCTGTGATGATAGATAGATAGATAGAAATAAAGTAGGTGGAGAATCCCAGAAACATGTGGGAGGTGGAGAAAGCTTGTATTGACTGTACCTACACATGGGCTACCCTTCACTAGTGAAAACCAATAAAGACAATGAATACATAACAATTACATTATCAATTGTGTAAAGACCGAATATCTGCAAACACATTCCAGTTGTAGTCGATCAAGACCATAACATGATTACCAGGTCAGTTTATATGGACTGTTGTTCCCTTCTTACCTCCAACAGAAACATCTCCTTTTTCTGGTTGATAAACTCATTGATGCTCTCTTTGTCTATATTACAATCTGAGGAGAAACGGTAGGGTTGGTTGGTTACACAGCATGACAATGTTAAACGATGGGACTGAGGTTGAGTATAGAGGCAAAGAGCCAATGACAAAGGCTTTTGATTTTCCATAAGAATGATTTCAGTTGTATCAATGACTTCAGTGCAAGCCTTTGTGTTTAGACCTACACTGTATGTGTGTGTAGACCTAAAATGTGTGTTAACATGTACACTGAGTGAACAAAACACATTGAGGACACCTTCCTAATATTGAGTTGCATTCCCTTTTGCCTTCAGAACAGCCTCAATTCGTCAGATCATGGACTCTACAAGGTGTTGAAAGCGTTCCACAGGGATGCTGGCCCATGTTGACTCCAATGCTTCCCACAGTTGTGTCAAGATGGCTGGATGTCCTTTGAGGGGTGAACTATTCTTGATACACACAGGAAACTGGACTTCAGGAAACAGCAGAGGGAGCACCCCCCTATCCACATCGAAGGGACAGCAGTGGAGAAGGTGGAAAGTTTTAAGTTCCCCGGCGTACACATCACAGACAAGCTGAAATGGTCCACCCACACAGACAGTGTGGTGAAGAAGCCGCAACAGCGCCTCTTCAACCTCAGGAGGCTGAAGAAATTCAGTCAGTTACTCAGAGAGGCTGCTGCCTACATTGAGTCCCAATCACTGGACACTTTAATAAAATGGATCACTAGTCACTTTAAACAATTCCATTCTAAATAATGTGACTTTAATAATGTTTATATATCTTACATTACTAATTTCACATGTACAGTATATACTGCATTTTACACCATCTATTACACCTTGCCTATGCCACTCGGCCACCGCTCATCCATATACTTACATGTACATATTCTCATTCACCCCTTTAGATTTGTGTGCATTAGGTAGTTGTTGGGGAATTGTTAGATTACTTGTTAGATATTACTGCACTGTCGGAACTAGAAGCACAAGCATTTTGCTACACTCGCATTAACATCTGCTAACCATGTGCATGTGACAAATAAAATGTGCTTTGATTTGAAACTGTTGAGCGTGAAAAACCCAGCAGCATTGCAGTTCTTGACACATACAAACCCGTTCAAAGGCACTTCAAACTTTTGTCTGAATCACACACATACACAATCCATGTCTCAAGGCTTAAAAATCCTTCTTTAACCTGTCTCCTCCCCTTCATCTACACTGATGGAAGTGGATTTAACAAGGGACATCAATAAGGGATCACAGCTTTCACCTGGTCAGTCTACGTCATTGAAAGAGCAGGTGTTCCTAATCGTTTGTACACTCAGTATATGTCAATTATGGTGTAGCAACATGGTGTGTGTAGGTGTGTTTGTGTCCGTGAATGTGTGTCTGTCTTTCTGTCTGTCACCACCTTTGATCAAGGCCGCCCTCCAGGCAGGGGTGTTTTGTAGCTCGGCCAGCCTGCTCTCCTCTCCTCCTTGCTGGGCTGTGTCCTCTTCCTCCAGCCCCTCTCTCAGCTTCCTGCGGAGATCAGCCTGCTTGGCCTTCATACGGCCTGCATATGTCACCTTCTCATGAACCTGCAAGCCCAACTGGCTCTGCAGCTCAGGGAAAGAAAATAGGTGCATGTTTTAACCTGATGTTGGCCAGATACCAGTTGGACAGAGGTAACTGAACAGTAACTATGTGTGTAATGCATTGGAAAATATATATTTTGGCCGGGATTCAATCCGATTGTGGGCTATAGGCATTGCTGCTTTTAAAGGCAATACTCCTGTGTTCGGGGAGATCCCATTCCAGAAATTGCCTTTAAAATCCGCAATGCCTGTACCCCACGATCGGACTGAAACCCGGCCCAGGGCGCTTTGTCAACAATTGGATTGAATGGATAATAAAAGCACATATACACACCAGTTTCCTGCTCTCCTTTTCCTTCTTCCTGATCGGGGAAATGTTGTCATCGAGCACTTCGAAAGGGTTTGCCCTAGGCTTCAGTTTACCAACATCTTCACACGTTGCAATAAAAAAGGAAAATGTCAACGAAGAAGAGTAGCCCTTGTATTTAAACCAGTACCAGTACAATAATCTCTCCAAAACAGCATGCATGTTGTAACAACACACAAGAATAAACTGGTACTAACTACTATGTCACTGTCTTTTTTAGGATGGTGTCATACATTTCCGAACCCCAACTGTTGATGACATTTTCCATACAATTTGTTTTTATCTACAGTAGTTTATAAATGGGGTTAACCCTAGACTGGGATTAGAGTGATGTCAAATGGAACACGCAGTGAATGAAATTGGATCAGGTGGTTCCCATGTCTACTTCCTCATTTCTTTTATGACAGAGTCATTCTCGGGTTACCTCAGACTGACTCATTATCAACCTTACAAGTAATGCTAACCAGTTAGTTAGGTCAGGGTTTCCCAAACTCGGTTCTGGGGCCCCTATAGCACTACACAGCTTATTCAAAGAATCAAAGCTTGATGATGAGTTGATTATTTGATTCAGCTGTGTAGTGTTAGGGTAAAAACCAAAACCTGGGGGGGGGGGGGGGGGTCAATGACTTGGTGGCACTCGCCGACTGGGCAACTATCAGAGGACCTGTCAGCATGTTTGGTCCACCTGTCAAATAGGATCATATAGAACATCTAAACTAGAATTCACCCCAGTAGAAACACCAGGTTATTATGTGTTTAGTAGCCTAGTCTTGCGTGGCCAGCCTCCCAAATCCCGTCTCAATCACAGCCATTGTTCGTACTGCATCAGTGTGTCAAGATAAAGACATTGCTAGTACAGCATCAGTGTGTCAAGATGAAGACATTGCTAGTACAGCATCAGTGTGTCAAGATGAAGACATTGCTAGTACAGCATCAGTGTCAAGATGAAGACATTGCTAGTACAGCATCAGTGTGTCAAGATGAAGACATTGTCAGTACAGCATCAGTTTGTCAAAATTAAGATTTATAAGACAATACAGATGTTGAATCTTAATTTGATCACCCTGTTGCTGGAGAACTTTGATGCAATGCAGGAAATGTGAAACATGTAGTGTATTTGAGGTTTAAAAAGGCTTCTGAAGTTTTTAATTTTCACTTTGAAATTTCAGACTTGATTTTCTCTTATGAAAAACACATCAACCCATACAAAACTGGCCATTAATTATAATCCACATAATTCATATTTCCTGTTGCTGCAGGATTATTTTCCTGCTGTAGCAAACTGGCTCAAATGAAGATCCGTCGTGTCTACTTACTGTGCCTTGATGCTGGTGACAACATCCCTAGAGTAGAAAGTGAATGCAAGTTACCACAATTAGGGGCGCGAATACTTGTAAAAAAGGGACTGTTTTTTTCCCTCATATATTGCATGCCAATTATTACTTAATCTAACAAATATCCCAACAATGTATATATAGGCCCAGGGTGTTCAATGTAGCATAGAATGTTACTAATGGTGAATATGCCTAGTTGTTTTCTTTATCTAGAGAATGTTACAATGTTTCAAAAAATCGAACAACAACTTAGCCAAATTGGCTTCTTGTGACAAGCCAAATATTTCCCCAACCAATTTAAGATAATTATTATCAGAGTAAAATACGGTTTTGTTTTAACACCTCTCCTTACCTTCAATTTGATTTAACCCTTGACAATGTCTTCTGCTGACACATCTTGAGAGAGTTCTGCCCTACTTTGGAATTGGAACTCGATTGTTGCGTTATGTTGCCGTGGTAACATCATTCTTCAGAAGGTTCTATTTTATTACCACTAGATGGCGCTGTTTCCCAACATTCTCCTCAGTCTCAAATGCATTTTTAATAGGACTTCATTCAAAAAACTGTCAGGGATTTTGGGAGTTAGATTGTTAAGCATCAAATTGGCCTGGAGGTCTCATTTGTTTACTTTGGGTACAGAAGACTATCTGATAGGTTATTAAAGCACAGCTGACCATTTTGAATATGAGCCAGACTGCAAAATGCTATATTTGCACCCTTTTATGCATAGCTGTGCAGATGGCAGACAGTGTGTATGGCGTCGTGTGGGAGAGCGGTTTGCTGATGTCAACATTGTGAACAGAGTGCCCCATGGTGGCAGTGGTATAGGCAGGCATAGGCTATGGACAACATATACAATTGCATTTTATCGATAGCATTCAGGCAATTTGAATGCACAGAGATACGATGACGAGATCTTTAAGGCCCGTTGCCGTGCCATTCACCCGCCTCCATCAATTCATGTTTCACCATGATAATGCACAGCCCCATGTCGCAAGGATCTGTACACAATTCCTGGAAGCTGAAAATGTCCCAGTTCTTCCATGGCCTGCGTACTCACCAGACATGTCACCCATTGAGTGACAAATAAAGGTTACATTTTAAAAATTAAATAAAAAGTTGACAAAATGCAGCATGTTTGGGATGCTCCGGGTCGACGTGTACAACAGCCTTTTCCAATTCCCTCCAATATCCAGCAACTTCGCACAGCCATTGAAGAGGAGTGGGACAACATTCCACAGGCCACCATCAACAGCATGATTAACTCTATGTAAAGGAGATGTGTTGTGTTGCATGAGGCAAATGGTGGTTACACCAGATACCGACTAGTTTTCTGATCCACGCGCCTACTTTTTTATAAAGGTATCTTTGACCAACAGAAGCATATTTGTATTTCCAGTCATGTGAAGTCCCTAGATTAGGACCTAATTAATTGATTTCCATTGACTGATTTCCTTATGTCAACTGTAACTTTGTACAATCGTAGAAATTGTTACATGTTGCATTTATATTTTTGTTCAGCTATTGTTGTATAGACGATACATTTCACTTGTAGTGTATGTGATAGAATACATGCATTGGCTAAAGTTAGCTGAAGTGTAGTGACTGCATAAAGCCAAACCATGGATTACCGTTTCTCCTGACTCATAAAGTAGTTTCAGGCCAAGGAACCGTCTAACATTACGTTGTAAATTACTCAACTTATCCTTTAATGGGTGGTGTTAGGAACCCTTTAACAAGTGGTGTTAGGAACCCTTTAACGGGTGGTGTTAGGAACCCTTTAACGGGTGGTGTTAGGAACCCTTTAACGGGTGGTGTTAGGAACCCTTTAACGGGTGGTGTTAGGAACCCTTTAACGGGTGGTGTTAGGAACCCTTTAACGGGTGGTGTTAGGAACCCTTTAACGGGTGGTGTTAGGAACCCTTTAACGGGTGGTGTTAGGAACCCTTTAACGGGTGGTGTTAGGAACCCTTTAACGGGTGGTGTTAGGAACCCTTTAACGGGTGGTGTTAGGAACCCTTTAACGGGTGGTGTTAGGAACCCTTTAACGGGTGGTGTTAGGAACCCTTTAACGAGTGGTGTTAGGAACCCTTTAACGAGTGGTGTTAGGAACCCTTTAACGGGTGGTGTTAGGAACCCTTTAACGAGTGGTGTTAGGAACCCTTTAATGGGTGGTGTTAGGAACCCTTTAACGAGTGGTGTTAGGAACCCTTTAACGGGTGGTGTTAGGAACCCTTTAACGGGTGGTGTTAGGAACCCTTTAATGGGTGGTGTTAGGAACCCTTTAACGGGTGGTGTTAGGAACCCTTTAACGAGTGGTGTTAGGAACCCTTTAACGGGTGGTGTTAGGAACCCTTTAACGAGTGGTGTTAGGAACCCTTTAATGGGTGGTGTTAGGAACCCTTTAACGAGTGGTGTTAGGAACCCTTTAACGGGTGGTGTTAGGAACCCTTTAACGGGTGGTGTTATGAATTGATTTCCATTGACTAATTTCCTTATATCAACTGTAACTTTGTACAATCGTAGAAATTGTTACATGTTGCATTTATATTTTTGTTCAGCTATTGTTGTATAGACGATACATTTCACTTGTAGTGTATGTGATAGAATACATGCATTGGCTAAAGTTAGCTGAAGTGTAGTGACTGCATAAAGCCAAACCATGGATTACCGTTTCTCCTGACTCATAAAGTACTTTCAGGCCAAGGAACCGTCTAACATTACGTTGTAAATTACTCAACTTATCCTTTAATGGGTGGTGTTAGGAACCCTTTAACAAGTGGTGTTAGGAACCCTTTAACGGGTGGTGTTAGGAACCCTTTAACGGGTGGTGTTAGGAACCCTTTAACGGGTGGTGTTAGGAACCCTTTAACGGGTGGTGTTAGGAACCCTTTAATGGGTGGTGTTAGGAACCCTTTAACGGGTGGTGTTAGGAACCCTTTAACGGGTGGTGTTAGGAACCCTTTAACGGGTGGTGTTAGGAACCCTTTAACGGGTGGTGTTAGGAACCCTTTAACGGGTGGTGTTAGGAACCCTTTAACGGGTGGTGTTAGGAACCCTTTAACGGGTGGTGTTAGGAACCCTTTAATGGGTGGTGTTAGGAACCCTTTAACGGGTGGTGTTAGGAACCCTTTAACGGGTGGTGTTAGGAACCCTTTAACAAGTGGTGTTAGGAACCCTTTAACGGGTGGTGTTAGGAACCCTTTAACGGGTGGTGTTAGGAACCCTTTAACGGGTGGTGTTAGGAACCCTTTAACGGGTGGTGTTAGGAACCCTTTAACGGGTGGTGTTAGGAACCCTTTAATGGGTGGTGTTAGGAACCCTTTAACGGGTGGTGTTAGGAACCCTTTAACGGGTGGTGTTAGGAACCCTTTAACAAGTGGTGTTAGGAACCCTTTAACGGGTGGTGTTAGGAACCTTTAACGGGTGGTGTTAGGAACCCTTTTGGAACCCTTTAACAGGTGGTGTTAGGAACCCTTTTGGAACCTTTTTTTCTATGAGATTTTCTGTTGCAGGACTGTGTCTAACTGTTTTAGTCCTAGATGGCTAGATGATGGAAATACTAAACGTGTGTGGTTGGTATTGTAACAAACCTGTAAGACCACCAAAACGCGCATGTTGTTTGTTGACTAGAGTAAGGACACTGATTTACCATGGAATAATCAAGTCGTTTTTTATTTGGATGAACAGACCGTGCACCACAGCACTGACCAACCACACCCAACGCCTTCCCCAAAATCCCATCTCTCAGCATGCTTCCCGCATCCTCACATACAGCAACTCATTTACATAATATTGTGTGAAAGGCTGAGAGAATTTCAAATGTGTAAAACATTATATTACCCCCTTCTTAAACTGAACACACCCTGTGTTTAATAACCTGGATAAACACACACAAAATACCCTTTGAGAAGTGTTCAGTAACCAAACACATTCAGAATGCGTTGACCATGTACTTAATTTTTTTTAAACTAGGCAAGTCAGTTAACAATGACGGCCAAACCTCGGCCAGTTGTGTGCCGCCCTATGTGATGCAACCTGGATTCGTACCGGGGATTGTAGTGATGCCTCTTGCACTGAGATGCAGTGCCTTAGACCGCTGTGACACTCGGGAGTTTTACACATAACCCTCTTGCCAAACAGGCCTCCTAATAGTTATTTGGGGTCTACCCCCCTGACCCATGTTATCTTCTGCTGCAATTGACTCAGGTGCTTGACCTGTCTCAAAGGAGACACTTTCTATTGCAGGTGCACAGGGCAACTCAGTGTTCACGACCATTTGCGTGGTATGAGTCTCTGTGTCTTTGACTGAGCTTTTAGTCCTGACAGTATTCAGTTCCTGTTCCAATGAGGCATTAACATCCCCTGGAGCCCACAGTCTCACAATGTCCCCCACCCTTCTCCTGAAAGGTAACCTAGGCAACATTGGTTTCTTTTTCCTCGGAGCACCCTGTTTCCTTGAGGGGTAGTATGTCTGACTAGGCACAAATTAGTCAGTGCTCAACTCAGTCTCTTGTTCCGTGCCAGTGACCTCATGCTCTGAAACAACCCCAAAGTAAGGTTTGATCCTGTTGTAGTGTACCATGGCATGATAAGGTCCATTACACTGTAGTACTTCATACAGCATCTCTGACAGTTTCTTTGCCATTTTGAAAGGACCATTTTGAATTTCTTTCTTAGTTTGGGTGACGACCCCTTTTTCCTCTGGTAGTCTCTAAGCCACATATATTCATTTTCCTCATACCTCTGGGGTGACACATTTAGATCAAAGTATTGCTTTTGTTTACCTGTTTCTTTTAGGTGATTTCTCTTTACAGCTTCCCTTACAGTGCTTAAATACCCTTCCACCCTTTTCACATACTGAGAAACATACTGTTTCCCTTCATTTGGTTGTGTTCCCATAACCACATCAACCGGTAAAGTCATTTCAGCACCGAACAGCACCCTGTATGGTGTGAACCTCGTCGAAGATTGAACACTAGTCCTGTATGCCGTCATCACAGATGGTAGTATCTCATCCCAATTTCTTTGATTGTTATCCACAAAAAGGGACAGCATAATGATCAGAGTTCTGTTCATTCTTTCCAATAAAACCATCTGATTGTGGGTTGTACAGCGTGGTTCGTGTTTTGTTCATTTGTAAAAGATTGCGCATCTCTCTAAAAATAGTAGATTCTAAATTTCACCCCTGGTTGCTATGGATAGATCGAGGAACGCCTAGCTTCAACACAAATTCCTCTACCAGTTTCTTGGCCACTGTTTCTGCTTCCTGATTTGGTATGGCATATGCCTCTGACCACCTATTAAAGTAATCTGACAGTACCCGGGCTCCCGAGTGGCGCAGTGGTCTAAGATAGTGCAGTACCTGGTTTGAATCCAGGCTGCATCACATCCGGCCATGATTAGGAGTCCCATAGGGCGGCGCACAATTGGCCCAGCATCGGCCAGGGTAGGCCGTCATTGTAAATAAGAATTTGTTCTTAACTGACTTGCCTGGTTAAATAAAATACCATGATGTGTTTGTTACCTCTCCCCAGCTCTGTAAATTGACCCATTAAGCTATCCTTTCAAAAGGTTGGCCTGCGACATAACTTGTCATTGGTGCTCTTGGGGCTGGACCCTGTAACTTGTATGCACGCCACACAGCCCTTACACCACTGTTTTATGGCTCTCGGCCAGCCTGGCCAATAAAATCTTGCTCTAATTTTACTGGTGAGTTTTTCAACTCATAAATGGCCTCCTGTTCTATCATTGTGGATAAAGGTAAGTATCTCATGTACGAGCTCATCTGGTACAACCCCTCTCCAGATGGTGTCATCTCTCTCATAGTTTTGACTCAAGGTATAACACTCCATTCTTCACATGTAATGCCCCCCACACTTGTTCGAAAGGCCTGAACTTTGTCTCTGATTGCAACTCCACAGGGAGCTCTGCTCCACGCTCCTTCCTTCCAAAAGAAAAGCTGCATTTTTTAGGTTCTGCCTGGCTTGTTTGAGTTCCAACTATAGGCTCAATAGTGACATCCTGAGGCTTGTTTACGATGGCTGACAGTGACCTCGTGTGAGGCGGCTGTGTCGACACTCTCTGTCTGTGTGTGTCGGTGTGACACACCATCTGCATTACTGTGCAGTGTCCCTGGCCTGTGGACAATATCATAGTCAAACTGATCCAGGTTCTCTAACCATCTAGCCAACTGTCCCTCAGATTGTTTGAAGTTACTCAGTCACCTTAGTGAGCTGTGATCAATTCTCAGAGAAATTTCCTCCCCAGCAAAAGTGTCCGAAATGTTTAAGAAACACTACCACAGCAAGAAGCTCCTTCTTGGTTGAATACCTCCTCTCTTGTTTTGACAGTGCCAGACTGGCATATGCTTCTACTCTCTCTCTACCCTCGTGTTTCTGGGAGAGGACTGCCCCTATGCCTGTGTCACATGTGTCTGGTATCCATTATGAAATCTAGATTTGGGTCCAGGAAAGCCAGTATGGGGGATGTGGTAAGCTTGGACTTTAATTCATTAAAGGTCACTTCATGTGTTGCGATACACTCAAACATTTTCCCCTTATCTGTCAATCTGTACAAAGGCCCCGGCATAGCTGAAAAATCTGGTGTAAACCTCCTGTAGTTCAGGCCTAAAAAGCTTATTGCCTCTGTCAGTGACTCTGGGCTAGGCCATGACCTGACTGTCTCTGTCAGTGACTTAGGGCTAGGCCATGACCTGACTGTCTCGGTCAGTGACTTGGGGCTAGGCCATGACCTGACTGTCTCTGTCAGTGACTTGGGGCTAGGCCATGACCTGACTGTCTCTGTCAGTGACTTAGGGCTAGGCCATGACCTGACTGTCTCGGTCAGTGACTTGGGGCTAGGCCATGACCTGACTGTCTCTGTCAGTGACTTGGGGCTAGGCCATGACCTGACTGTCTCAGTCAGTGACTTGGGGCTAGGCCATGACCTGACTGTCTCGGTCAGTGACTTAGGGCTAGGCCATGACCTGACTGTCTCGGTCAGTGACTTGGGGCTAGGCCATGACCTGACTGTCTCTGTCAGTGACTTAGGGCTAGGCCATGACCTGACTGTCTCTGTCAGTGACTCTGGGCTAGGCCATGACCTGACTGTCTCTGTCAGTGACTCGGGGCTAGGCCATGACCTGACGGTCTCTGTTTTCATGGGGTCAGTGGACCCTCCCTCAGCCAAGAGGATGTGTCCCAGGTAGCTCACCTGCGAGCTGAACAAATGGCACTTAGATGGCTTCACCTTAATTTCTGCCTGCTCCAATCTGCTGAAATAATTGTCTTAAATGCTTCAAATGCTCTTGGAATGTACGACCATCTCTGCTTGCAGATTAACACCCGCACCAACGCTTGTTTGATAGGCCTGGTGTCCCCTGTGTCAATCCTATGCTGGACTAGTTTCTTGTAACCCAAGTCAAAATCACCAGTGCTAAACACTTCCACATACCTTCCCACCATTTCCTTTACAGTTTTCAACTGCACCTCAGTTGGCTGGCTGCAATCTATGTCCAGCTCCTGCATGACCTGTTCTACGTCCCACTTTGCTGTGGTGGGAGAGTACGGCGGTTGGTTAGAATCCCTCAGTGTTGGCATTGTTTACTGTACCCTCAACTTTACCAGTTATAAACATTTCACTTCTGGAGGGGATAATCGTGTCATTCATCACCACCACTTTACACACTCCCCCTTCCCCTCCCCTGAAAATCAACGGAATCTTCTCCCCCAATACACAACATGTTTTCTTTCTCAAATCAAGTACAGACTCATATTTTAGCAGGAACTCTGTCCCTACCAGTGCATACTGGTCTGCGTTGCTAGTGACTACAAATTCCCAGGTCAGATTCAAACCGTCAATGTTCATGACTGTGGACCAGCTCCCCAGGACTGAGAGAAACTGTCCATTTTCTACTTTAACCATGATGTGGTATGGTTGCAATGTGCCACTCTTACCTCAAGTAGCATTTCTCCATACGGTACATGTCCATGTACCATGGAATCCTGGGCCCCCGAGTCCACCATGACCTCACACTCGTAGTCAACAATTTTGCACTCCAGGTAAAGTCCACTCCTCAAAACACTTGAAGTAATCCTCGCTGTGGCATGGTCAGCTGTGCATGTAGTTGAAACCGATGCTGCGCTGTGCTTTTCCATGCAAGGAAAGGTTTTTTTTCATGTGCAATGTGCAACCACAGTGCCAGCAGGCCTTCTGCTAAAACCTACAGTATTTTAACCATAGGTTTTTATGTATTATGCTGGAGCTGACTTCTTGGCTATAGTCTGCCTTGTCAAAGGGCTCTTAGATCTCAATGTGACTCCCTGGTTTGAATGTTAACATATATATTTTTAAATGATGCATGCATCATTTCAACTGACAATGTATGTCAACATATATTAACACATATATGTCATTAGGACATCTCCTTGTCCACACCATGTCATATACTGTATGTCAACATATTTGGCCACAGTTCAACTGTAGCCTATCGTCAGGCCTGTCATTAGGGATACAGTCAGTTTGAAACGTTAACCAACATTTTCTGGCTCTAAATATGAGCTCAGTCCGATCCCTTGAGGTCCAGGAAGTAGGCCAAAGGCAAAGCGACTAATCCATTGCTCTACGCCGCTCTCAACTCCCCTTTACATCCCTCGAGGTCATATTCAATAGGGCATGAAAAGTTTATTAAAGTTTTGCAATGAAAAGTGAACATTTGCATTTCTTATTGGACAAGTCCAGGCAGTCACTCCTGTTTCAATCCTGTTTCAGTACGTTTGGCATCTAATGAACATGACCCAGTCCTAATCTAGGGAGTGACCCCGGGCGGGACGACAATCTCAACAGGTCTCCTAGCTGTTTGATTTGTGGATTAGGACAGGGCAGGTCAGCAAGGGCCTGTTGTTTGCCTTCCAGACAGGCTGGCATGTCATACAACACAGTATTACATTCACACGAATACATTCCTACCAGCCAGACCCCCGCTGACAGACTGTGACAGCGGTCAGGTCCCATTCTGTGTACTTCACTGGAGCTGGTGAGAGAGGGAGAGAGAGTGTTACTGTGTAATGTCCATAGGCCTCAGAGGGTCGATTAAAGTACAGAAAGATATACTGTATAGAAATATATTTATGTAAAATAAATATATACTGTAGAAATATATCAATGTAGAAGAAATATATACCGTAGAAATATATTAATGTAGAATAAATATATACTGTGGTCATTAACTGCTTATTCCATATATGTCAGTTGTTATTTCCTCTAAAGGGAGAGATAATGGAGAATTATCCAGGTAATACATGTGATACACTGTATTCTATCCACCACAAACAACATATCAACAGCAAGAGAAAGCAAATGTGTCATTTTCAGGACGCCCAAGATGTCTATTTTCACTCTCCTCCTCCTCTAGGCGTTGTGGAAATGTAAACAAAACTCTCACTGTGTCCCAGAATAACTTGCTCCCCTGTCATGTGTTTCTCTCAGGATGCTGCAGACACTGACAAAACAAACAGGCACTGTCAAGAGCATTCTGATGCTTTTGAAACATCCTGTTGGAGTACGCCTGCTGCACTGGTCGGCCTACATTCCTCCTGAGCATGGGTTCCTCTCTTTGTAACTGAACTTGAAGCAAGTTTATTAAAGGAGGAGTGTTGTGTTGATTTGTGGTCACTTGCATATCTGAGGTCATTGACCTATAGTAACTTCTCTAGGGGGCCGATTCAGATCTGAGTAATGCTCCCCTAAATGGAACTTAATTCCCTTTTTATCCACTTTTCTCTCTACCTGTATTCTGACCTTGAACTTAGGCATGAGGCAAAGCGTGTTTCAGTCAGCTATTCTATCGGGGTGGAGGTCAAAGGAATGGAGGTGTGGCAGAGGTGCATCTACAGATACACTGTATTCTGATTTTGACTTCATTCCCAACTTTACATTTGATGAAACGATGAATAAGGTCGGTTCCAAGTGGAACAACATGTACTTTATTTTTTTCCGATAGAAATAACACCCTTCTCCATGCTCTGTCATTAACTAATTGATAAGAGCTATAGGGGCTAGGTAAATGAGTAAGTTGTTTGGATAACGGGATTGTGAATATAAATCACAATTGTTTTAGATCTATTTTACCGTATGATCGCCGTAGATAAATGGTAAACTAGTCATATGGCAGCAAACTGAAACATATCAACATATCACGTTTTCCACAGTGAAGTTTATGAAATGCTGGCCTTATAACTCGCAGGGTGAAAACCCAAGCTATAGGCCTCTGTAGCCATGAGCAATTAACAGTATAGCGCCAAACCTGCTGATTTATGATTTCTCTAATGTTTTAATTATATGCCCAGACTTTTCACTTAATATTTCAAAATTGTGTCGTGTTAAATATTAGCCACTATTGGTAGCCACTGTCATTTATACCCACATAACTGATACTTTAGAGTTAGTTTCCTTACATGTGCCTCATTCCATGACATCATTAGTTTGCCTTTCCTTTCTCTGTCACATTCGTGTGGTTGTTCCTGAGGATCGCTAGCAATTGTGGATTATATTAGGCTAATGTATTACAAGTCGTGCAATAATTTATAACATGTAGCCTATTTGAATCATTATGATACGCAGAACATCTGTAGCAGTTTAAACCTGGAGCCTGACACACGGTTCACGACTGGACCGTTGTCGTCACAGTTCCATGATTAGAGAGGATTATTAGGGTAGATTTATAGGACTTCTGATCAACCCCTATTGTACGCTTTTATCACTTTCCAATATTTCATCTATTGAACTTGAATATGGCAAAATTCAGGATTAATCAATCCACTGTATGTTTTATGCATTTATATATTTTGTGTGTAAAGGCTCTCCAACCCTGTTTTTTTATGATGAATAAATATTTTCCTTACTCTAAATAATCTACAAGATCAGAGTCATTTTAAATCTCCCAATTGGTGGTGAAACAGAGACAAATATGCATGTATTGGATCAATACACTGTATGTTTTATGCATTTATATATTTTGTGCGTAAAGGCTCTCCAACCCTGTTTTTTTATGATGAATAAATATTTTCCTTACTCTAAATAATCTACAAGATCAGAGTCATTTTAAATCTCCCAATTGGTGGTGAAACAGAGACAAATATGCATGTATTGGATCAATACACTGTATTTTTTATGCATTTATATATTTTATATATTTAACTTGCCTAGTTAAATAAAGGTTCAATTAAAACATAACATTAAAACATTAATATGACTTTTGTTCATCGATCCCTAAAATTCTGAACCCTTCTCTCCATAAACTCTAGTGAGTCTGTCCAGAAAATCTAAATTCAAGGTACACCCAATTTAAAGTGTCAATCAGCAGTTGAAACAATAACAAAGTGTCCTCCCCACCCCTGTTTCGGTAAAAAGCTGAAGGATGCGGCTGGAGAAATGTGATCACTCTCAAATTCATAGACAGAGCTATGGACGCATGCTGTGAGACTATCTTGTGTTTGTTTACCTAGTTTTCAAACATTGGAGTATAACAAGCTTATATTTTTGGTTCTGATAGGGTACGGCAGTTGAAATAAGGTCATGAGTCATTTATAAGTTATGTTCTTCAACAATCTGTGGATTTATAAGTCCAAAATGGACTGAATTGCACCTTTTAAGGGATGGCTTTACCTAAATGTACTGAAAACACTATTGGATGAAAACTACATGAGAAAATCTGTTGGCCAGCAAGTGAGAGGTTTTTCAGAGGTTGAACTAAATTTATTCAGCACGCGCCAGGGAACCTGTTATGCACCAGCATATGGTGTCTGAATACCAACTAATGAGAAATTCGTAGGGAAGGCGTGCATAGGAACGTGTACATTTCCTAGGTCTGAATCGGCTCTAGTAGAACAGGGCATCTTGATACTGTTGTGTATGACATTTGTCAAGTTCATTCACAATAAGTAATACCACACAGTACTAGTCCACTGTGTTAGAAATGCATATTACAGTACTTCACATTCAATGTTTTGGTGTATCAATATTGCATGGACAGAGAGGATGATTGTAACAATGTAATAACATTACATTGTAATAACATTATACAACATATTCAGTTATTCCAGCAGTTTGATAGCCTACTTAATGAGAACACTGTGTGGTGAGCTCCTTTAGAGGAAAGCAAAATAATTGAATTGAAATGTAATAAAATGAACTCGATGCATTCTGCCAGTCATATTCTGTTGAAGGTCCCCAAAGCGCACACATCCCTGGGTCGCTCCTCTTTTCAGTTCGCTGCAGCTAGCGACTGGAACGAGCTGCAACAAACTCTCAAACTGGATGTTTGTACCATGTTCTGTGCTGCTGCCATGTTGTGTTGCTACCATGTTGTTGTCATGTTGTGTTGCTACCATGTTGTTGTCATGTTGTGTTGCTACCATGTTGTTGTCATGTTGTGTTGCTACCATGTTGTTGTCATGTTGTGTTGCTACCATGTTGTTGTCATGTTGTGTTGCTACCATGCTGTGTTTTCATGTGTTGCTGCCTTGCTATGTTGTCTTATGTCTCTCTTTATGTAGTGTTGTGTTGTCTCTCTTGATGTGATGTGTGTTTTATCCTATATTTCTATTGTATTTCTTTATTTATTTTCATCCCAGACCCCAGTCCGCAGGAGGCCTTTTGCCTTTTGGTAGGCCATCTTTGTAAATAAAAATGTGTTCTTAACTGACTTGCCTAGTTAAGTAAAGAATAAATCAAATTAAATCAATTAAATGTATTATTTTCACAACCATGTCAATTTTCCATCCATGATCAATTATGTTGCTTTCTATTGGGGTCATATGAACCTCCTGAAAATAGGCCAACTTCCCCCGTCTCAATTTACTGCAACAGTTGTATCTGCTCCTCGTGCGATGGGCAGATAAGGAAGGGAGAAACACTTGGAAATGGACCTGTCTGCTGTCACTAAACATCCCACATGTAGGCGTACGCAACCTGATTGACATATCCAGAGACCAGCCTTCGCGCTTCGTTGGCCAATTGCTGCACAGAGCTGGGTCGAGCCTTCAGATCCAACCTCTTATGTTGACTCATATAACACACACACACGTACACCAGCAGTCATGTGACGGTAATATAGTACAACTACTCTGCCTCGCTGCTAATCAGTCTGAACGGTTCTGGTAGGCAAGTCTCAAGGACAAACCATGCATTCGAGATAGAGATTCCCCATCAAATGCAAAGGAAAGACAATGCATTGGGATAAAATAAGGGATTTGTAAATGCTTTATTGAAAAAGGTAAGATGGAGTTTTACCGCATTTTTTCCTTGAGAATGAATGGGTTCTGCAAGAGATCGTGGGCGTGTGTTCCTCCAACCTATGACCATTCTGCAGCACGCACCGCTGGACGAAAACATATTTACGTTGTAGCGGTGAAGCTGCACTTATCTGCGCATCCTATGCTACGGGATGAGCAGAAGATGTGATCGTTTGCTTCAAAACTAGAATCAATATGTTGACGGTTATGAGTTATGATAAAATGAGACAAGGAGAAGTTTAAAAATTAGACTTTTTCGCCAGTAATCGGTAGAGATGTAAGCCTAGCCTACGGTGTTTAAATTGCTTTGCATTTGATTTAGATTTGATCGCCTATATACGCTCATTCTTGTTTTAAAATATTCTCAATGATTATGTTGTAATTATTCAGTGTTTGTTATGTAATAGCATGTAATGGCTGAATAATGTTTTGATGCACACGTGGCTTGACTAATAGAGATCATAAAAGCCCAGATTTACTGTTTTTTATTCGGTGCATGTGACAAATAAAACCAGATTTGATTATAATCTATGAACAAGATAAACGGTCAAGCAGAAACAAATCTAACGAAAACACATTTTACTTGTCGTGAACAAGATAAGTGGTCAAGCAGAAACAAATCTAATCAAATGTAATTTGATTTGTCACATGCGCCGAATAGAACAGTTGTATACCGTGAAATTGTTGCTTCTCAACGAGTAAAAATAAAACATGTAATTAAATAATAATAATGACGCGATAATCGCGTGTCATTCCACTACACGCGATAGGTGTTGATTTATTGCGGTTTGAGTGTTATAAACAGCATGACAGGTGATTTGTGCACTATTAGGAGCGCAGTGCTCACGGCTGCCTCACGCGGTGTTATTTTAATAATGTTGACGGTTCCTTTGGAGGTTTATTGTCGGTCACTGAGCCAAGAGGCCCAGAGAAGGGGACCGACGGTCAGACATTGATGACCATCTCAGCTTTGCCAGTTTTTTTTGTGTGTGTGTGGGTGGGTGGGGGTCAACGCTGCATGGATTTTGCAAATTAGATATGAAAGAAAACGGCAACGTTTTGTAAGATAAAAAATATGAAAACGATTCCCCATAGTTAACTAAAACATTTGTTCAAATTACAGAATATTAAATAAGTTAATTTGATTAAAAAAATGCACACAACACTTATTTAAATGTAGCCTAAATGTGTGAGGCGAAGGTGTGCTTTGGCAGGAATAATTTCCATTGCATCCATAGACACTCTTTCTGACACACACACACTCTGCAGCAGCCACTGCACAGCTGTGGACTCACAACAGGAGGTGCTCATGTGGCCTCGACCCAAATGCTTCCATTAGTTTTAGTTTCCACCAGTGGAAATATGACACCAACACCATTCTCACATATCCCAGATATCTCATGCCTGACAAAAGTGTGAATCTGAGGGAACACATCTTTTGACCTGACAGCATTCACCTTCTATTTTCTGACTGTACTGTAGTTGTTTTTTCAAGTCTTGCCCATTGTACTGTTGTGTGTGTGTGTGTGTGTTAGTGTGTGTGTGTGTAACAGAGTGCATTCATAAAGATATTTTGAATTTTTTTGAATCAGAAATACAAGTAAAGGAATGCGATAGCCGCCTATGCTCTCTGGTAACCACTTCAGCTCTCACGCCAACCGCATGTGAACTTGAAATGGAAACAGGCACGGCATTCCATATTTTGAACATGCAAGCCAGGAACAGAGAGGCGGAAGATCATTTGTTTCACAAGTGGTGCATTGGTGATTCATGACTTGTCAGTAGGTCTTGCCTCTGTTCTTGTGCCTGTAGACTCTTGTCTGTGTGTTCTTACAGTGACATGCATTACTATGTATGAAATGTATTAATCTCAAAACTCAGTTTAGTAATCTTCTCTCTCTTCTTCTCTCCTAATGGGTGTTTGTCTAGATATATCCTGGCTGGAAACCTTGGAATTAAAGTATTTTCCTACCGAAGCATTCTTATTTTTTATCCTGAGAGAGAACAACAGGTGTTTCTCTATTTTTTTTCTGCGAAGCGTGACCTTGCTGTGGTGACCCCTTCTGGGGTTTATTTGTTGACAGTTTCCCGACAACAAGAGGAATAACCCTAACAAACTGTTATATCAGTAAGACAATTTTCAACACAAATTGGAGTGACAATCTCTTGGCCCATAGCCAGGAATGGTGGATAACTTCCTATTGAGCGGCGAGGAGACTTTCGTAACTTACGATAGCGCCCCTTCGGTGTATCACCTGTCGGACATGGTGACGGATGCAGGGACCTACCAGGTGATGCCCTCGCCCTTCTCCGAGGATGACCTGAGCGAGTCATCAAGCCCTCGCTCCTGTTCTAGCCCCGACTCCCAAGTGCTCAGCTCCAGCTATGGCAGCAGCTCCAGCGCCGAGAGTTCAGACAGCATCCTGGACTTCCTGCTGTCCCAGACCTCCCTAGGCGGAGCAGGGACTGCGGCGGCCATCCCCATGTCACTGCCCACCTCTCTGTGGGACTCACAGAGGGATGAGCCATCCCACCCCCATCCAGAGGCCTTGAAGGAGGAGAGTGTGGACTTCTCTGTCTGGTCCTTGGTGGACATGGAGCAGCCATCCTTCCAGCCCACATTGGAGGAGATAGAGGAGTTCTTGGAGGAGAACATGGAGGTGGTGTCATCCATGAAGCAGGAGGCCCGGGAGGGGGCGCTGGGGCTGGGTCTGGAGGAGATCATGGGGCTGGGGGTGGGACTGGAGGTGTACAGGGAGTCCTCATCCCCAGGGTCAAGGCTGGAGCCCGAGGCCAAGCATTCAGACCAAACTGTGTTTACCGAGAATGCTGCCACCACCACCGAGACCAAAATCACACCGGCCTCGCCGGCACAGGAGTCCATAGAAGGTCTGCACGAAGACAGGTCCAAGAGTGATTCATTATCCAGCAGGCTTGGGACAACAGAGAGCTTTGCAAACCGTGGCAGCAGTGGGATGCCGGTCATCCTGCAGATCCAGCCCATGCAGATCAAAAATGAACCCAGTTCCTCGGCTCCTCATCATCCTCCCCAAGTCGTCCAGCCTCCCCCTCAGCCGGCATCCGACATCAAAATTGCCCAGCTGCTGGTCAACATCCAGGGGCAGACCTTCGCCCTGGTTCCCCAGCTGCTGCCCTCCACCAGCCTTAATGTCTCCTCCAAGTTTGTGCGCATCGCTCCAGTGCCCATTGCAGCCAAGCCCCTGGGCCTTGGGGAGGTGCTGGTTGGGGTCCAGGGCCAAGGGCTCCATGTGGGGGGTCAGCAGTTTCAGAAGAACCCTGTGGCGGACCTCATCAAAATGCACAAATGCACTTTCCCCAGCTGTACCAAGATGTACACCAAGAGCAGCCACCTGAAAGCCCACCTCCGGCGACACACAGGGGAGAAGCCCTTCGCCTGCACCTGGCCAGGCTGTGGATGGAGGTGAGTGGGTGCTCGTTGACTACGATGATGATCATCATCATTTTATGGATTTGCTATGCCTAAAGGCCTTTAGGCATTCAAGTTAGTAGACATATACCAATAGAAAACATACACCACTGAGCACATAACTTGATGATTCTTCATAATGAATTACGATAGCTGCAATGATCTCATCACACGTTATCAGAATTGTATTTGGCAGGGTTTTGAAGTTAAAGAGTTTAAGACATCCTGTTTCGAGATTTGAATGACATTGCTAGGTTACGGCAGGTTGTATAAAGAATGCTTAGGGTGAGTGAGTGACTAGTCAGTGAGCCCAAGCTTTCACAAGCATGTCTGAGATATGGAGGGGGTATTATCCCTTGTTGTTATCGTTTGGCCTTTCTGGACACATTGGGGAAATGATATGTCAATGGGACAACCCAGCAAATGTCTTGAGGACATTCAGTGACATTCCCATTACGTCCCTTATGGGTTTTGGCATAACAATATCCCTCTGACGTTCTGAGAACATTCTAAGAACGTTGTGTAATGGTCCCAAGGGAACGTTCTCTGAGGGACCTTTGTCTAGTTCCCTGGACATCACTGAGGACCAAATCAGATCTTTTTAGGACATTCTCAGGAATTTCATTGTACTCGTTCTTAGGGCTTTGGGTGATGGTCCCAAGGGAACGTTCTTTGGGGGACCTTTTTCTAGTTCCCTGTTTGACCTGGGGACGTCCCCAAATATGTTTTAGGAAGTTCTTAGGACGTTGTGTCATGGTCCTCTGATGCTCCCCCGATTGTCCTAGGTGTCCCAAACCATTATAAGTAATGAAATGGGATCTGAGTTTTAAGGTAAGTTGTACGCTGTTCAGCTAAAATAGTGTAAAAATATATAAACAATATTGTTACATGATCACTTCATACTGACTTTTCAATGTGATCCCACCTGGGATTTGATCTCACATCCTTTGGATTTGAGGTATACTGCTCTTTATGCTGTACAATTTCCCAGACACATTCATTACCTATAATACATCTCTGCTCCTAGCAAAGGAGTGCGATCTCCACTGCTATTGTAATTATCAGTTAATCTGACTATTCTCTCATTGATTTACTTATTTCAGAAATTTGAGTTTGGATTGTTAATATAGTTGTCTGATGTTGGTGGGGCATATTGTTCTGTTTTAATGTTACTGCTGAATCACTATGATAGATATCATCGTTTTTCGTGGGTGTATTTTTAACAGAGCTGAGATTTGCGAAGGGTAGTAATAGGACTAGAGGTGAAATCAGTCATTGATACAGACATGGTGGCAAAGCAGGGCAATCGAAACACTGTGAACCAAGAGATTGTCAGTGCAAATCCCAGGTGAGGACATGTTAAATAATAATTACTGTATGAATAAACTTACACGGTGTAATATATGTAAGTTGTTAATAGCACAGTTTGTGTGTGGGTGTCCCTAGCATTGCCAAAAGACAAAGAGCTGTGAATGGATCAGTGGTTTACCAGTCAGGGCCTTGATGGACCATGGTAGAACGTTTTATTCATTTTTGGGGGGAGAACATTTATTTGAGACCATCAGTATTTTTTTTTTACCTTTATTTAACTAGGCAAGTCAGTTAAGAACAAATTCTTATTTTCAATGACGGCCTAGGAACAGGGCGTTAACTGCCTTGTTCAGGGGCAGAACGACAGATTCTTACCTTGTCAGCTCTGGGATTCAGATCTTGCAACCTTTCGGTTACAAGTTCAACGCTCTGACCACGAGGCTACCTGATGCCCCAGTAAACTGGGAACTATAGAAAAACCTCCAGGGGACCATGACACAACGTCCCAAGAACATCCTAAAAATGTCCCCAGGACAAACCGGGAACTAGACAAAACCTCAAGGGGATCATGACACAACATCCTGATGACATTAGGCAACCATTTTGTGATGTCGCGGGGACGTCCTAACGACTCATTGTTGTTAGCAGGGAAGTTCACTTTACAGTACAAGCTGGGTGTCATGTTTCTCAATTGAAGGCAGCTTTTGTACCACAGACTGTGACTGGCACCCAAATTGACCAGTCCGATGAGGTCATCAATTAGCGCCAGTGAGTGGCTTAAAGTGTGACTTCACAGGATCCAGAGGCCCCTTCAGATAATATTGCTTAATGTGCGTCCCAGATGGCACCCTATCCCCTACATAGTACACTATTTTTGACCAGGAAATAGGGTGCCATTTGAGATTCAGCCTGAAAGACTTCCTCTCTCACAGCATCAAGCTTTCAGAGTAGGTGCAGCATTCCTTCTGGTTAACATGGATTTGAGTTGCTTGTTTCATTTTGGCTAATTGGCGATCACTCGACATGCTATTCCTTCACTGCAGCGTCACAATTTAGTCACGACAGTAGGAGCGCTGTGAATCATTTTACTTGTCTACCACTCAGTGATATTCCCTTTGGGGACTTCCTGGTAAGTACTTATAATCAAGACGATGTCTCTTTAAGAAATGGAACGTATTTGACTTTTATTTATTTTATTTATTGAACCTTTATTTAGGCAAGTCAGTGAAGAACAAATTCTTATTTACAATGATGGCCTACCAAAAGGCAAAAGGCCTCTCCGATGGGGGCTGGGATAAAAAATATAAATATAGGACAAAACACACATCACGACAAGAGATACAACACTACATAAAGAGAGACCTAAGACAACAGCACAGCATGGTAGCAACACATGACAACACAGCATGGTAGCAACACATGACAACACAGCATGGTAGCAACACATGACAACAACACGGTAGCAACACAACATGACAACAACACGGTAGCAACACAACATGGCAGCAGCACAAAACATGGTACAAACATTCTTGGCTAACAGCACAATGGGCAGGACTTGCAAAAACAACTACAGTATAGTCAGAAAATAGAAGGTGATGGCTGTCAGGCTGCGATCAAAGTTTTAATTGGAGGTTTGTCAAAAGATATAAATGTGTTCCCTTAGATTCACACTTTTGTCAGGCATGAGATATCTGGGATATGTGAGAATGGTGTTGGTGTCATATTTCCACTGATGGAAACTAAAACTAATGGAAGCATTTGGGTCGAGGCCACATGAGCACCTCCTGTTGTGAGTCCACAGCTGTGCAGTGGCTGCTGCAGAGTGTGTGTGTCAGAAAGAGTGCCTACGGATGTCTTCATCAACAAGATCTCATTGTATCCCTCAAAATGGAGTCTATTTTTGGGTTAGTTCTGTGTGTTTACATGATAAAAACAGAAACAAGTCAAATGTTTATCCTTTGATTCCGAGTGGTTAAGGTTAGGGCTATGGTTTGGGAAGACTTAAAACAAAATAATCAAAATACGACATGCTATTACCATCAAGTATTATCAAGTATCCTCAAGGCTTGCGAGAGCATTGTAAACTGCGGTGATGCATTGGTCTGAGCAGCACACTTTGGCACTGAACATCATGAGTTCGCACCCAGTGTTGGGCAATTGATGTTCTTTTTTTGTGAGCGCTGAGGAATGTATATAGTGATGTTTTCAGGACCTTTTCAAACGTCCGATATCGAAGTCTATTTGTAGTGATCAGGCTGGTCATGATCTGAATAGGGGTGTCAGTTTTCAACCGTGTGTGTGCTTGTGTGTGTTTGTATGTGTGTGTTTGAGCTCGCATTGATGAGTGTGCATGCGTGAGAGCGTTGGTGTGTGTGTGTGTGTGTGTGTGTGTGTGTGTGTGTGTGTGTGTGTGTGTGTGTGTGTGTGTGTGTGTGTGTGTGAGAGAGAGAGAGAGTGTGATGGTGTGTGTGACTCTTGGCACTTAGCTGCCTGATTTCCTGAGGACACAGGGTCAGTCGGAGAGAGTGACAGTCTCGGGTGAAAGAGTGTAACCTTTGGCTTTGTAAGCCAGAGGGGAATGCATCTATATGCACTGGCCTGCAAAGACCTTACTGAGTATAGGTGGCTAACACATGGACAAAGTACAAGTAGGGATATGTGAATTGTGACTGTACTTACAAAGAGGTGGACGAGGTAACATGTGTGTGTTAGTGTGTGTGTGTAACAGGGTGCATTCTGTTGTGCCCTGAGCAGGGATAGAATTTGTAATGTTTTACACAACATCACATGCAATTCAAACCAACCATTTATGCCAATAGAGAAAAAGATTAGTCTGTCACTTGGTGAGTGACGTTTGTCTTCAGATCTTAGTAATCTCGCTTACCTAGAAGTAAAGTTATCTCGCGGAAGATTGTCATTTCTTTTTTTACTTCTGGGGGGAATGCCGTTAACAATTGTGATTACCTTTGTGCAAGGGAAGGAAGTGAAGTGTCTTGCCTTGCAAACGGAAACTCTCTGCCAAACTAATATCACCCATGTTTATCATGGCCAAAAAGCACATTTTTGGTTTTCATTAATTTTTACAATTTAGACTATCTTTACTTTGTGGCTGTGGAATCTAGTGGAAAACTATATAATCTACACACAGGCTTGAAAATCACCACACCAGTTTAAGAACTTTCTTTGCCCAATCCTGATTCGTTCAAATAATAGACGAAAACCCCAAACCAGGAACTACTGCTGCTCATAATCACATAATTCTATGTGAGTCTTGACAGATTCATCTGTCCACCAAAATTTGTCCATGAGAGTTTAAGATCTCAGGGAAAGTATGATGTCACTGAAGTTTTCCAGCAAACATGCTACAGACGAGTTTCACATCCACTACAGGTGCATGTGTGTATGTGCTGTATGTGTCTACACACTCCATACAGCATATTAGTTTGCATAGAATCAGCTTACCGTCCGTACCTGATATGCTCTATCATTCATGGACTCCAGTCCACTTCTCCACAGTGAGCAATCTACAGTCTATTGCTGAAAAGGCCGCTGCATCAGTCAATTTATTTATGATGACCTTGGGACCAACTTGGCAACCCGCCAGCGGCCGTGTATTTGTAATGTATTTGTAATGTATTTGTAATGCATTTGTATTGTATTTGTATTTGTTTTGTATTTGTAATGTATTTGTATTGTATTTGTGTTTGTTTTGTATTGTATTGTATTTGTAATGTATTTGTATTGTATTTGTGTTGTATTTGTGTTTGTTTTGTATTGTGTTGTATTTGTAATGTATTTGTTTTGTATTGTATTGTATTTGTGTTTGTTTTGTATTGTATTTGTAATGTATTTGTATTGTATTGTATTGTATTTGTGTTTGTTTTGTTTTGTATTGTATTTGTAATGTATTTGTATTGTATTTGTGTTTGTTTTGTATTGTATTTGTAATGTATTTGTATTGTATTGTATTGTATTTGTGTTTGTTTTGTTTTGTATGGTATTTGTAATGTATTTGTATTGTATTTTATTGTATTTGTGTTTGTTTTGTTTTGTATTGTATTTGTAATCTATTTGTATTGTATTGTATTGTATTTGTGTTTGTTTTGTTTTGTATTGTATTTGTAATGTATTTGTATTGTATTTGTGTTTGTTTTGTATTGTGTTGTATTTGTAATGTATTTGTTTTGTATTGTATTTGTAATGTATTTGTTTTGTATTGTATTTGTAATGTATTTGTTTTGTATTGTATTGTATTTGTGTTTGTTTTGTATTGTATTTGTAATGTATTTGTATTGTATTTGTGTTTGTTTTGTATTGTGTTGTATTTGTAATGTATTTGTTTTGTATTGTATTTGTAATGTATTTGTTTTGTATTGTATTTGTAATGTATTTGTTTTGTATTGTACTTGTAATGTATTTGTATTGTATTTGTAATGTATTTGTAATGTATTTGTATTGTATTTGTAATGTATTTGTAATAGTCTGTCCCAGTAGATGAGCAGCAAAAATCCCACTAGTACTTATCCAGGCAATGCATCTCATCCCTACAACATGGGTCTTGCCTGGACACAAAGACCGGATTTAGGGAGAGAGAAGGTAGGGCAAGAAACAGAAAGAGTGGATGAATATAAATGGAGGAAGAGAGGGAGGGAGAGAGAATGTAGTGCAAGAAAAAGAGAGAGTGAAGGAATATAAATGGAGGAGGACAGGGAGAGAGAAGGTAGGGCAAGAGGGGCCTGTTTCAGTTTTGTACACACAATCAGTCTGATGGAAACTGGTGTGGAAATGAGATGAACAAAAGGCTAAGTGCTGAATAGCATGACTGTGTGATAGGAACGTCTAGGCTGGCAGGCTGCTTGAAAAGGGAGCAGGATCGATGTGAGGCTGATATGTTTACAGTTGGACAGAGGGACACACATGCGAACAGATACACGTGCAAACACACACGTACAGGTATGGGAATGTTGTGTGCACGCACGCACACACACAAACATACACTATACACTCATGTGTGTCCTTTTCTCTCTCTCTCTCGCTCTCTCTCTCTCTCTCTCTCTCTCTCTCTCTCTTTCACACAAATACAAAAATCTAATTAAATCTCCCCATATTTCATCTAGAGTTGACATCGATTTCACTCCATCACAAGGGGGGGGGGGGGTTCTTAGTAGTAGTGTGCCCACACGTGAGAGGAATGTTGAACAAGATAAGGCCAAGATGAGAAACTACCTTACTCTACAGACTTTACTACTCTCTAGCCGCCACCATGGGCCTCCGTACACCAGTTCTAGAGCAGTAGCAGTAGAGAGTAGTAGAGCTTGTGTCATTATGTGCTCTGAATGTTTGCCCTAGATTCGTACTCTTGTATAAACTGTATACAATCTACTTATAAACGCTTTTCAACACCCTTTTTACATGTCTGCACTGTAATAGATTATTAGCTGACTGTTATTAATAACAATGTTATTATTTCATTACTATCATTTGACTATAAGCCATTATTTTGAGAGTCACTGCTGTAGGCCTTCTGTAGTTGCCTATCTACTGAGATTGGCTCGCTGAGACTAAACCTCTTCTCTCCTTTCCTTGTGGTTTGGGGACTCATGTTTTATGTGTGTGTGACAGATAGTAAAGTGGGTTTTATACCGACTCCGCAGCTAAATCACAGGCTCCAGATTGCATGAATTCGTCATCCTGTCAGCTCTGGCTGTAACATCTGGGAGACAGAAAGAGCTAGGCTTGTGAGAGACTGCTGGGAGGCCAATAGTTGTCATGCCTTAAGCTTTATCCATCTGTTTCACGCTATCGCTAACTATTTAGAATTTCCTCATAGCATTTCTCCAGGGTTTATTCCTGGGTTTTAAGCTAGCACTAACTAGCTAACAATGATCTGCATAGCACTGGTAAGGTAATGTGTTTTAAGTTAGCATGAACCTTTTTTGTATTGCCATTCCTTAAGCTTAGCCGAACCATGTGTTTTAAGCTAATTATTTAGCATTGCTAGTCTTGCTTTAGGGTTCATTATTATGAGCCGTCCTCCCCTCAGCAGCCTCCTGTGAACTTTGTGCTGTAAAATTACTTTTACTATCGTGACTGTAGACAAATCTGTATATCTTAACATTTCGGAATCACTGTCAACGTTTAACAATAATATGGAATGAAACTAAAAGCAAATTCTCTTGTCTGTTGCTATGTCAAAGAAAATAAAAAGTATAATTCTGAAAAAATAAACATATCACATTACATATGTAAACAATAATGTTTTATTCTGTTCTATTTTAAAATGATTGACATCTCTCTCCTATCTGTGTCTCTCCCAGGTTCTCGAGGTCAGATGAGCTGTCGCGACACCGGCGGTCCCACTCAGGGATCAAGCCCTACCAGTGTCCAGTGTGTGAGAAGAAATTTGCCCGCAGTGACCATCTGTCAAAACACATCAAAGTCCACCGCTTTCCGCGAAGCCGGACACTGCGCACAACAAACTGACCACACCCGGACCACTCTTCAATGGACACAGACCAAAGGAGCACGGAATGTGTGTCTGTGAGATGGAATTTGTGTGAATGTGCTTGTGTGAGAGTGTGGTATGACTTACGGGGGGGAGAGAGAGAAAAAGAGCCAGAGAGAGAGAGCAAGAGAGAAAAAGAGAGAGAGAGAGAAAAAGAGCGAGAGAGAAAGAGCTAGAGAGAGAGGGGTCGAGAGAGCGCGAGCACGAGAGAGCGATGGAGATGGAAGATTTATGTGTGCCTTGCCTTTTAGAGAGATCTATAACAGTGGTCTTGTGCTATAATTTATTGTTGAAAGCAAAAGCAAAACCAACACATGACACTTACCATCTTCTTAGTAATCAACGTTTCTTGAGATTCTTATTGCTGTTGGTATTTTGTACACTTTTTATTTGTTTTTCTGTTCAGTCTTTATTTTATTTTTCAATTAAAGATTGTTTTCATTTGAGATGAAATGTATTAATTGCTTCAGTAATAGCCTTGAGTTTCTATTTTACCTGGATATGACTGCCTTTTACCTTGTTAAGAAGTGCCAATGTCTTTGACATTCCTCATCCAAGTCCGGTTGAAGTTCGCCCGGAAAAGTTCTCCTTGTTTTTTGCCTTGTCACTCATAGCTCATTGACAGAGGGTAAAGAATAGCTTACTCATTCATCACACTGTTTGTTCAAAGGGAGTGGCAGAGCATATTGTCAATTCTGTACATAAACTACTGATAACAAATATGAACATGTCGCTCGCTATAAGCTACTGGGACTCTTCTCAAGTTCCAGAAAAACTTCCCCAGCTCAGATTCTGAGACAAGGCGGATGAAAGTAAAAGAATGGAACAAAGAAAGAATTGCGCACATTTATGATTGTTGATTGTTTTATGTGTAAAAAAAAGCCTTCCAATCAGTGTTAGATTTTGTATTCAGCTTTTTATTCTAAACTCATGTTGTGTATTTGTTGGTCTTTTTCGTGTCAGTGGCTCAAGCCGTTCGTAAGACACTTGTCTGGCCTTAACCCGCCACAGCATCCTTACTAGGGGGGCAAAATGGTCTGAATAACAAGTGATTCATTGCAGGCATGTTTTATGGATTAATGGTGGCATGGTTTGAGAGAATGAGGAAAGGGAATTGGAAATGCATAATCCTTTAATCCTGTCAATGGAATTGAATCTCAATGAGCTTTTTCTCTCCTTTTTGCTGTTGACACAAAATCTGCCTCAAATCAGCTCCACAATCTGATCTGTTACTGGAATACCCCAGAAGCTTATGTTGAAGTGAGGTTATCATGTATGTGGATACCACTACACCACGGTGCTGAACAACCAGAATAACTACCTTCTGGAAACTGTTGTCATAACACACTTATTAGGCCATGGCACAGTTGTCATTATTCTTGATGTCCTGTTTGCTCTTGAGACTTGTTGGTTAAGTACGCCACGCCCTGTTGTGAAAGTACGGTGTGTGAGACACCATTCATGCATAGTTAATGTGATGTTCGCAGATGAAAAAGCAGGGGTACATTATATTGTACATAATTCCTTTCATTCAATTTTTGAATTTTTAATGCTTGTTTAAACACAGGTGTTTTATCGCATCCTATGAATGCATGTGAATATGCAGGAGTGTACATGGCTACACAGAAGACTATTGTAATAACATATCTTAAGGCCAAGATTCAGGACTCTATTCAATCTGTAAAGCTGAAGCGTCATTTCTGATTGAGCTGACATATGCAGTGTTTACCGTGAATCCAGTCTCCGCTAAACAGGAACCTTGCCTTTAAATTAAATCACTCTGTAAAGCTGAACTTCTGCGATGGGGATTGAATAGAGCCCTCAATCAGATCAAGCGTTAATCGGCGATAGCCGACACCTGCATAGCTGATGTTTTGGCGTTGTCTGAACTGCGTTGGAGCGCTCAAATCGTTGAGCAGCTGCTCTTGTTATCTTTTTCATGAAGCCACACCCATCCCACTTGCATTAGAAGTTCAGAACGAGAAAGTCTAGGCTATATAGAAATAATGATGCTCATTGAAAATCATTCAACAGAATATTAAGGATTTCTATCAGCCTAATAGAGGTGTAGATTCCATTTTGCATTCCAGTGTTCCAACTTGTAAACAAGGCTGCATGGGATTTCTCTTAATGTGACTTTGCAGCCAATGGCAATGTCCCCTTTAGGTATAATGCCGGGAGCCACTTGTGGATTTGACAGCTCCAACACAGTTCCACCTCGGACACCGTCAAAACATCAGCTATGTGGATGGATGCTAATCCGGATCTGATTGAATCGGACCCTTCGTTTGTGGTTGTGTAGATTTCTAGTATACGCCCTAAACGTGTACATAACAAAACATTTCAGAACATATCAATATATTATATTTTTTTTCTTTGTTCTACCCAAGATGCATTTACAAATAAAATTTTAAGAAGCGATCCTGTGATCATTACTTTTTATTATTTCTTCACATTTGATCTTGTGACTTTATTACAGAAATGTATTCTTAATGTTAAGGGGCAACACATTGTTGAAAGTAACTGTCCAGTGAAAATTTCACTTTTAAAAGTGTACTGGTACTGGTATACTCCCACAATATTCTGTTGTAGGGGTATGCCCACACCATTCAAACACAAAAAAAGCTTATTTTTAACATACTTAACTACCATTTTTGGAAGGAAAACTATTTCATTCATTTAGTAATTAATTATTGATCGTATTTCATAGAAATCTGGAAACACTGGACACTTTAACAAAGGATATACAGTACCAGTCAAAAGTTTGGCCTCAACTCAATGATTTTTCTAAATGTTTTACTATTTTCTACATTGAAGAATAATAGTGAAGCCATCAAAACTATGAAATAGCACATATGGATTAATGCAGTAACCACAAAAGTGATTTTAGGTTCTTCAAAGTAACCACCCTTTGCCTTGATGACAGTTTTGCACACTCTTGGCATTCTCTCAACCAGCTTCACTTGGAATGCTTTTCCAGCAGTTTTGAAGGAGTTCCCACATATGCTGAGCACTTGTTGGCTGCTTTTCTTTCACATTGCAGTCCAACTCATCCCAAACCATCTCAATTGGGCTGGTGATTGTGGAAGCCAGGTCATCTGATGCAGCACTCTATCACTCTCTGTATTGGTCAAGTAGCCCTTACACTGCCTGGAGGTGTGTATGGTGATTGTCCTGTTGAAAAACAATTGATAGTCCCACTAAGCTCAAACCAGATGGGATGGCGTATCGCTGCAGAATGCTGTGGTAGCCATGCTGGTTAAGTGTGCCTTGAATTTTAAATAAATCACTGACAGTGTCACCAGCTAAGCACCCCCACACCATCCCACCTCCTCCTCCATGCTTCACGGTGGGAACCACACATGCGGAGATCATCCGTTCACCCACACTGCGTCTCACAAAGACACGGGGGTTGGAACCAAAAATCTCAAATTTGGACTCATCAGATGAAAGGACAGATTTCCACCGGTCTAATGTCCATTGCTCATGTTTCTTGGCCCAAGCAAGTCTCTTCTTCTTATTGGTGTCCTTTAGTAGCGGTTTCTTTGCAGAAATTCGATTATGAAGTCCTGATTCACGCAGTCTCCTCTGAACACTTGATGTTGATTTGTGTCTGTTACTTGAACTCTGTGAAGCATTTATTTGGGCCGCAATTTCTGAGCCTGGTAACTCTAATGAACTTATCCTCTGGAACATAAGCAACTCTGGGTCTTCCTTTCCCGTGGTGGTCCTCATGAGAGCCAGTTTCATCATAGCGCTTGATGGTTTTTGCGACTGCACTTGAAGAAACTTTCAAAGTTCTTGATATTTTCTGGATTGACTGACCTTATTGTCTCAAAGTAATGACGAACTCTAATTTCTCTTTGCTTATTTGAGCTGTTCTTGCCATAATATGGACTTGGTCTTTTACCAAATAGGGCTATCTTCTGTATACCACCTCTACCTTGTCATAACACAACTGATTGCCTCAAACGCATTAAATTCCACAAATTCACTTTTAACAAAGCACACCTGTTAATTTAAATGCATTCCAGGTGACTACCCCATGCAGCTGGTTGAGAGAATGCCAAGAGTGTACAGAGCTGTCATCTAGGCAAAGGGTGGCTACTTTGAAGAATCTCAAATATAAAATACATTTTGATTTGTTTAACACTTTTTTGGTTACTACATGATTCCATATGTGTTATTTCATAGTTTTGATGTCTTCACTATTATTCTACAATGTTGAAAATAGTACAAATAAAGGAAAACCCTTGAATGAGTCGGTGTATCCAAACATCTGACTGGTACTGTATGTATCATTAGTTTCTTGACCATAGCTAAATATCCTTATGAATGTATTTATTAACACAAATACATGTTTATATATAAAATATTTATTAAAAGTGGCAATCCTGTAATCATACACCAACAGACCTTATCTATGTATTAACTCTGCTCCATGGCTAACAAACTTTGTATTAATGTTTATAAGCATGTTATAAGCGGACCATTCCAAGAAAGTGTCACTAGGTTTTAAATCTGGGATAGTATGGAAGGATTATAATAACCTTGGTGTTGTTGATGGGTACATTTGATTTTATATTGCATCGTACTGTATGTCTAACAATGACTGCATATACAGTTGAAGTCGGAAGTTAACATACACCTTAGTCAAATACATTTAAACTCAGTTTTTCATAATTCCTGACATTTAATCCCAGTAAAAAGTCCCTGTCTTAGTTCAATTAGGATCACCACTTTATTTTAAGAATGTGAAATGTCAGAATATTAGTAGAGAGAATGCTTTATTTCAGCTTTTATTTCTTTCACCACATTCCCAGTAGGTCAGAAGTTTACATGCACTTAATTAGTATTTGGTAGCATTGCCTTTAAATTGTTTAACTTGGGTCAAACGTTTCAGGTAGCCTTCCACAAGCTTCCCACAATAAGTTGAGTGAATTTTGGCCCATTCCTCCTGACAGAGCTGGTGTAACTGAGTCAGGTTTGTAGGCCTCCTTGCTCGCACACGCTGTTTCAGTTCTGCCCACAAATTTTCTATAGGACTGAGGTCAGGGCTTTGTGATGGTCACTCCAATACCTTGACTTTGTTGTCTTCTTTGCCACAACTTTGGAAGTATGCTTGGGGTCATTGTCCATTTGGAAGACCTATTTGTGACCAAGCTTTAACTTCCTGACTGATGTCTTGAGATGTTGCTTCAAAATATCCACATAATTTTCCTGCCTCATGATGCCATCTATTTTGTGAAGTGCACCAGTCCCTCCTGCAACAAAGCACCCCCACAACATTATGCTGCCACCCACGTGCTTCACGGTTGGGATGGTGTTCTTCGGCTTGCAAGCTTCCCCCTTTTTCCTCCAAACATAACGATGGTCATTACGGCCGAACATTTCTCCAAAAAGTACGATCTTTCTCCCCATGTGCAGTTGCAAACCGTAGTCTGTCTTTTTATGGCAGTTTAGGAGCAGTGGCTTCTTCCTTGCTGAGCGGTCTTTCAGATTATGTCGATATAGGACTCGTTTTACTGTGGATATAGATACTTTTGTACCTGTTTCCTCCAGCATCTTCAAATAGTCCTTTGCTGTTGTTCTGAGATTGATTTGCACGTTTCTCACCAAAGTATGTTCATCTCTAGGAGACAGAACGCGTCTCCTTCCTGAGCGGTATGACGGCTGTGTTGTCCCATGGTGTTTATACTTGTGTACTATTGTTTGTACAGATGAACGTGGTACCTTCAGGCGTTTGGAAATTGCTCCCAAGGATGAACCAGACTTGTGGAGGTCTACCATTTTTTTGAGGTCTTGGCTGATTTCTTTTGATTTTCCCATGATGTCAAGCGAAGAGGCACAGAGTTTGAAGGTAAGCCTTGAAATGCATCCACAGGTACACCTCCAATTGACTCAAATGATGTCAATTAGCCTATCAAAAGCTTCTAAAGCTATGACATAATTTTCTGGAATTTTCCAAGCTGTTTAAAGGCATAGTCAACTTAGTGTATGTAAACTTCTGACCCACTGGAATTGTGACACAATGAATTTTAATTGAAATAATCTGTCTGTAAAGAATTGTTGGAAAAATGACTTGTGTCATGTACAAAGTAGATGTACTGACTTGCCAAAACTATAGTTTGTTAACAAGAAATTTGTGGAGTGGTTGAAAACAAGTGTATGTAAACTGGAAAATGTCAGTTTTAAATAGGGCTGTTAATGTTCAGAAATCTGCTAAATGACACACATTTAAATATAAAAATTATTCCTAAATTCCTGGAGTCGGGAATCAAGAGTCGATTTCAAAATAAGAGACAAACGGGTACAAAACACATTTACACAAATGTAGTAATGTGTATTTATTGTTTGCACCAAAAATTATAAAATATCTCACTAATTTGAATGAAAATATCAAATTTCTACGTGTGCACTCAGCGAAATCATTATCACAAAACATGAACTTGATGAAAAGGACAGGAACCGATTCCTTGTGAAGTAGTCCCGATTCCCGATTCCTGATTCCAGTCATTGTTAGAATCAGTAATCAACTCTTTTTGCAATCAACTTCCAGCCCTAGTTTAGAACCGACTTGTTTGGCTACATCAATGCCCCTCAACCCATCCCCCCACCCACCCTCTGATTCCTAGAACTCAGAGAACACAAAGATGAGACTGAGAGGCAGAGAGCATTTAAATTAATTAGGAACATCCAGTTCCTGCCAAGCCCCAATGTAATGTAAAGTAAACATGTGGACACCATTTTAGATATACGGCCTCTCTATTTACGTGATTTCCATTTTAATCAGCCCGTGCGTCTATATGCACGGCGTGACATATCCATTACAAGCAGCAGTTGATAGCATGTAGTGTTCCATGTGCAAAATGTGCTGACTCACTCACCATCAGGAGACAGTCAAAATGTTGTTATTGAACGGGAGAAATAAGGAGGAGGGTCGGAGGACTTTAAAACGCCTACATTCGCCCAGGAATTGGTCTGGTTTGGTGATTTGGGGAAAACGGTTTAAGCTCTTTTTTAAAGATGTAACTTGCTTTCCATCAATATTATGGTGTTCATATTAGGACATCCTCAGTCTCAGCACAACATATTTCATTAGGAAAAACCAACAGTAGGTATTGTCAGTTCAATTCAAACAACTATCCCCTTAGGGCAATTACTACCTTAATTGTTTCAGACATACAACAAACAGTCACAGAGACAAGAAATACACAAGAAACATGAGAGTCAATAACTAAAACGTGTAGTGCAATAAATATCCCATGAGTTATATTATCTCAGTCAAAGGACACACCATTTCGAAAACACTGGGTACACTCGCAAACATCTGGCAATGTGTACAGGAGCACATATGTATGTGGGCAGTATCTTATCAGTGTTCCCAGTGACTTTGTAGTGTTCAGACAAGCTCAAGGTTAGCCGTGCATGACAAACATCTAGCGCTTTCTGTCTGACTGCCAAAGGGAATTGATCAAGTTGATTGGTTTTCAAATGAGAGATATTCTCATCTTTAGTTTTTCAAAAATACGTGTGGTAAAAATAGCTCTGAAAAAATGGTTCTGAAACCAAATCCCATGCACTCCTTCAGCAGCATCTCTCTATTGGCCAGAAGAGGTTCTGTTAGTGGAAATCAGTCAACCACCACGCACAATCACATCGTCATATTCAATTTACAGCAATAAAAGAACGCTAAATTAATTAAACGCTAATGATCATGACAAAGTTAAGTAGGACAATGGGAAGCTTGCAACAACATCCTTCTTCTTATGCTGTGATGTTCGATTGTGTCACGTCCTGACCATAGAGAGTCCTTATTTTCTATGGTGGAGTAGTTCAGGGCGTGACTGGGGGGTTAGTCTAGTTTATGTTTTCTATGTGGGGTTCTAGTTTTGTTTTCTATGTTGGTGTTTGGTATGATTCCCAATTAGAGGCAGCTGGCTGTCTTTGTCTCTAATTGGGGATCATAGTTAAGTAGATTTTTTTCCACCTGTGTTTTGTGGGATATTGTTTATGTGTAGTTGTATGTCAGCACTCCATTTCATTTATTCTTTATTGTTTTGTTGCGTGGTTCATTACTTTAAATAAAAAAGATGTGGAACCTAGATCACGCTGCACGTTGGTCTGAGGGTGCTTCCAACGATCGTGACAGATTGGATCTCAACGATGCCACCAAATGTAACATGATGATGAGGCCAGGCTAAGGCTGCATCATCACATGCTGCAAGAATGATTACTCGCATTGAATATTTTATTTGTTAATCCGATGTTCTTATTCAGAGCGACCTACAGTACTAGTAAGTGCATTTCTTTTTTCTGGTCCCCCGTGGGAATCAAACCCCAAACCCTGGTGCTGCAAGAGCCATGTTCTACTAACTGAGCCACACGGGAAAACAAAACAATATTTTTACATTATGGAAAACAATAAAACATATCTGCTTATTCCAACATGCAGTCATAATGTGCTCATAATGTGCTTCTATTATTTTGATATACACTGAGTGTACAAAACATTAGGAATACTTTCCTAATATTGAGTTGCACTCACTTTTGGCCTCAGAACAGCCTCAATTTGTCAGGGCAGGACTCAACCTGTTCTCAGAGCATTTTGTATTATTCTCTACGTAAATCCGAGACTCCGTTAAGTATGATATGTTACGTTTCGTGGGGTATGTCATAATTTTTGGATGTTCATCCCCCATTTCATTTGATATGATATGAATTACAATACGTACTATATGTTACGAATTTGCAAAACATACAATATGTTATGAATTCGCAAAACCTATATGTTACAAATGTTACAAATGTATGATATGTTATGAATTCTAGTTAAGTGGCTAGGCTAGAGGTTAGGGGTTAAGGGTTAAGGTTAAGGTTAGGGTTTGCTAAAAGTGTTGTTAGGGTTAGGGGAAGGGTTAGTTAACATGCTAACAAGCAGGTGGAATATTAAAGGTGATCCACCTCCTCCTACAAAAAAAATGGTTATATATAAAAACAAGTAGGTGTGAATTAGCTAAAAAGTAGTAAGTAGTTTAAAAGTTAATAATTACTTAAATGATGAGATTTAAACTTTTGGGCTAATAGATGTTCATGTTATACGCCCACTCATCCTCCCCACCTTAAGTTTCCATCTGTCTGATGTAAACATACCAAACGTAATATACAGAGCATTCGGATATTATTGAGACTTTTTCCCCTTTTCCACATTTTGTTACGTTACAGCATTATTCTAAAATGTATTCAATATTTTTTTCCCTCAGCAACCTACACACAATACCCCATAATAACAAAGTGAAAACAGGTTTTTTGAATTTTTGCAAATGTATTAAAAATAAAACTAGAAATACCTTATTTACATAAACTCAGACCTTTTGCTGTGAGACTTGAAATTGAGCTTAGGTGCCTCCTGTTTCCATTGCTAATCCTTGAGATGTTTCTAGAACTTGATTGTAGTCCAGTTGTTGGAAATTCAATTACTTGGACATGATTTGAAGGTCCCTCAGTTGACAGTGCATGTCAGCACCAAGACAGGATTGTGTCGAGGCACAGACCTGGGGAAGGGTACCAAAAAAATTCTGCAGCATTGAAGGTCCCCCAAAACAAAGTGGCCTCCATAATTCTTAAATGGAAGAAGTTTAGAACCACCTAGACTCTTCCTAGAGCTGGCTGCCCGGCCAAACTGAGCAATCAGTTTGAGAAGGGCCTTGGTCAGGGAGGTGACCAAAAACCCGATGGTCACTCTGACAGAGCTCCCGAGTTGTGGAGTCTGTGGAGATGATCGAACGTTCCAGAAGGACAACCATCTCTGCAGCACTCCACCAATCAGGCCAGACAGAAGCCCCTCAGCAAAAGGCACATGACTGCCCGCATGGAGTTTTCCAAAAGGCACCTAAAGGACTCTCAGACCATGAGAAACTTGACGCTTGGCATTCAGGTCTGGAGGAAACCTGGCACCATCCCTACGATGAAGCATGGTGGTGGTGGCAGCATCATGCTGTGGGGATGTTTTTCTGCGGCTGGGACTGGGATCACTGGAAAGATGAATGGAGCAAAGTACATAGAGATCATTGATGAAAACCTAGGAGGGCTGCAGATGGTGTCACGGCCTACTCGGAGTGGTGGGTTGGAATCAGGCACAGAGAGCATGGTTCGGTAAATCGTCATTTATTCTCCGGCAAAAAACGGTCACGCCAACATTAAGGGCACATAAAACAGACCAGCCCAAACACAGGACCAAACAGTCCGGAGAATACAAACATGAAACCACAAACAACAGAATAACAAAAAAACAATCCCGCACAAAACAAGGGCGGTTCAAACTACTACATGTAGGGAAGCTAATTAAACCAAAATACACACAGGTGAAACTAATAAGACAAAACCAACAGACAAACGAAAAAGGGATCGGTAGCGGCTAGTAGGACGGTGACGACGACCGCCGAGCACCGCCCGAACAGGCAGGGGAGCCAACTTCGACGGAAGTCGTGACAGATGGTTGTTCTTCTGGAAGGTTCTCCAACCTCCACAGAACCACCTAGAGCTCTGTCAGAGTGACCAGAGCGAACGGAAAGCAGCCAACAAGTGCTCAGCATATGTGGGATCTCCTTCAAGACTGTTGGAAATGCAGTCCAGGTGAAGCTGATTGAGAGAATGCTAAGAGTGTAAAAAGCTGTCATCAAGGCAAAGGTTGGCTATATATCTACATAGTACAAGTGAAAAGTTTGGACACACCTACTCATTCAAGGGTATTTCTTTATTTGTATATATATATATATGTGTGTGTGTATAGACAGAATGGACAGAATGGATATGAATAGAAAAGTTGTGTACAGAAGTAATTATATAGGATGAGCCATGACTAGAATACAGTATATAAATACAGTTTCAATTGGGTACAACAGTATGTAAACATTATTAAAGTGACCAGCGTTCAATTACTCTATGTACAAAGGGCAGCAGTCTCTAAGGTGCAGTGTAGAGTACTGGGTGGCAGCCAGCTAGTAACAGTGCTAAGGTTCAGGGCAGAATACTGGGAGGAGGCCGGCTAGTGATGACTGTTTAACAGTCTGATGGCCTGGAGATAGAAGCTCTTTTATCAGTCTCTCGGTCCCAGCTTTGATCCACCTTTACTGTCTCAGCCTTCTAGATGATAGCGGGTGAACAGGCCGTGGCTCGGGTGGTTGATGTCTTTGACGATCTCCTTAGCCTTCTGGTGCTGTAGATGTGCTGTAGGAGAGGCTGTGTGACCCCGGTGATTCATTGGCCGGACCACACCACCCTCTGGAGAGCCCTGCATTTGTGGGAGGTGCAGTTGTCATACCAGGCGGTAGTGCTGAGTATTTGGGTTGAATGCTGTAACAACACAGAATAAAACAATTCATAAAATTCCCATGATGGTAGTAATAGTGCCAGGTTTCTGCCCATTACTGCTTACCGCTTATTAACCATTTATTAATTACTTTAATAAAATATTTCAGTTTAGATTTGTCTTTGTACGTATTAAGGATCCCCTCTTCCTGGGTTCCAGCAACATTAAGGCAGTTATATACCATTTTTAATATTACATGACATTACATTTCATAAGACTTTACCCAATACATTTAGTCTGTTCCCTCAGGCCACTACTCCACTATCACATATTTACAATACAACATCCATGTGTACGTGTGTGTACAGTGCTTGTCTTATCATGTGTATGTGTGTCTGTGACTGTCCCTCCGCTGTAGTGGGATGACTTTAGCTTCCCTCCAGGCCTGAGGGCACACACTTTCTAGTAGGCTTAGACTGAAGATGTGTGTCACGTCCTGACCTTAGTTCCTTTTTTATGTCTCTGTTTTAGTTCGGTCAGGGTGTGAGATGGGGTGGGCATTCTATGTTTTGTGTTCTATGTTTTCTATTTCTATGTGTTTGGCCTGGTATGGTTCCCAATCAGAGGCAGCTGGCAATCGTTGTCTCTGATTGAGAACCATACTTAGGCAGCCTGTTTTCCCACTATGGATTGTGGGTAGTTATTTTCTGTTTAGTGTTTTTGTTGCACCTTGCAGAACTGTTAGTTTGTCGGTTTGTTGTTTTAGTTCAGTATTCATCTTTATTAAAAGTATTATGAATACATACCACGCTGCTTGTCCTCTTCTGGTCCTCTTCTCCTTCCCCCGACGACAATCGTTGCAATGTGGCAATATCCTCTGCTATATTCTCAGTAATTTTCCATCCAAGTTGTCAGACCCTGGTGGCTTGTCATTGTTGATAGACAACAATATATTTTTTTAACTTCTCCTACACTCACTTTACTGAATCAAAAATTACAATGCTTGTCTTTCATATTTGGATGTGTAGTGTCAGAGTTTTCTGCTGGCATATCATGCCTACATTTGCTAATATTGCCAATTAAAAAATTATTTAAGTAATTGGAAATATCAGTGGGTTTTGTGATGAATGAACCATCCGATTAAATGAATGACGGAGCTGATTTTGCATTTTTGCCCAAAATGTAATTTAAGGTGTTCCAAAGCTTTTTACCACCATTATTTTATGTACATTATGTACATTTATGTCACATTTCTCAATTTGCAGTACGTTGGCCAATCGGTTGTGCAGCCAGACTTATTTGCCATTCCTTTTCTATCATCCCTCTCAACCATAACATTTTTCAATTCATCATCAATCCACAGAGATTTAATGTTTTTGTTCAGTAATTTTCTTGATGGGTGCATGCTTATTAGTAACTGCAATTAGCAATTTCATAAATGTGTCAACTGCAGCATCTGGTTGCTCCTCATTACATACCACAGATATATTATTTACATCAGAAACAGGAATCACTGCAAAATGTATAGCATGACTATATTTGGAACTTTGGTTTTCCTAGATATGGCTACTATATTGTGATCAGTACATCAGATGGATTTGGATACTGTTGTTAAAGATAATTTCTGCAGCATTAGTAAAGACGTGATCAATACATGTTGATGATTTCATTGCCGTGCTGTTTGTAACTACACTGGTAGGTTGACTGATAACCTGAACCAGGTTGGAGGCACTAGTTACAGTTTGAAGCTTTTCTTGATTGGGCAGCTTAATGGAAGCCAGTCAATATTTAAATCATCTACAAAATATACCTCTTTGTTGATATCACATACTTTATCAAACATTTCACAAGAAGTTGTCTAGATACTGACTCTTAGCACTTGGTGGTCTATAGCAACTTCCCACCAGAATGGGCATTAGGTGAGATAGATGAACCTCTAGCCATATTACCTCAACAGTATTTAACATGATATCTCGTTAATCTTTACAGTAATGTTATTCTGAATATAAATTGCAACAACTCCACCTTTGGCATTTCTGTCTTTTCTGTTGATGGTATAACTATGTCTTGCTACCACTGTATCATCAAAGGTATTATCTAAGTGAGCTTCCGAGATTGTCAGAATATGAATGTCTTTTCTTACTAGCAAATTATTGATTTCATGAACCTTGTTTCTTAAGATGCATATGTTAACGTTTAGCACTTTTCTGGCATGCTTGACTCTATTCATTGCTTTACTGAGGAGCTTAGCAGAAGAAGACATGCTCATGTTATTTATGTTAGTGCAGCATGAGCTGTACACAGTGGACTTCCTACTAGGACACACTGCCTCAGTGCTAACAGTATATGGAATATGGATGTGGTCAGATGACGCAGATGCTACGCTACAGGACTTTTTTGGTAGCAAAGACTGGAATATGTTCCGGGATTCATCCAATCAAATTGAGGTGTATACCACCTCAGTCATTGGCTTCATCAATAAGTGCATTGACGATGTCATCCCAAAAGTGACCGTACGTACATATCCCAACCAGAAGCCATGGATTACAGGCAACATCTGCATCGAGCTAAAGGCTAGAGCTTCAAGGAGCGGTACATTAATCTGGACGTTTATAAGAAATCCCACTACGCCCTCAGATGAACCATTCATCAGGCAAAGCGTCAATACAGGATTAAGATTGAATCCTACTACACCAGCTCCAACACTCGTTGGATGTGGTAGGGCTTGAAAACCATTATGGACTACAAAGGGAAACTAAGCCTCAGGCTGACCAGTGATGCTGCCCAACATTAACAAAGCCGCGGGCCAGATGGATTACCAGGACGTGTACTCAATGCATGCGCTGACCAACTTGTAAGTTTCTTCACTGACATTTTCAACCTCTCCCTTACCGAGTCTGTAATATCTACATGTTTCAAGAAAACCACCACAGTCTCTGTGCCCAAGGAAGTGAAGATAACCTGCCTAATTGATTACCACCCCGTAGCACTCATGTCGATAACCATGAAGTGCTTTGAAAGACTGGTCATGGCTCACATCCAACTCCAATTCACATACAGCCCCAACAGATCCACAGATGACGCAATCTCAATCTCACTCCATGCTGCCCTTTCTCACCTGGACAAAAGCAACACCTATGTGAGAATGCTGTTCATTGACTACAGCTCAGCGGTCAACACCATAGTGTCCACAAAGCTCATCACTAAGCTAAGGACCCTGGGACTAAGCACCTCTCTCTGCAACTGGATCCTGGATTTCTTGATGGGCCACCCCCAGGTGGTAAGGGTAGGCAACAACACATCTGCCATGCTAATCCTCAACACTGGGGCCCCTCAGGGGTGCGTGCTTAGTCCCCTCCTGTACTCCCTGTTCACCAACGACTGCATGGCCAAGCACAACTCCAACACCATCATTAAGGTTGCTTACGACACAACAGTGGTAGGCCTGATTACTGACAACGATGAGACAGCCTATAGGGAAGAGGTCAAAGACCTGGCAGTGTGGTGCCAGTACAACAACCTCTCCCTCAATGTGAGCAAGAAAAAGGAGCTGATCGTGGACTACAGGAAAATGCGGGCCGAACAGACCCCCATTCACATCGACAGGGCTGTAGTGGAGGGGGTTGAGAGTTTCAAGTTCCTTGGTGTCCACATCACCAACAAACTGTCATGGTCTAAACATACCAAGACAGTTGTGAAGAGGGCACGAAAACCCATTTTCCCCCTCAGGAGATTGAAAAAAATTGCCATGGGTCTCTAGATCCTTAAAAAAGTTATACAGCTTCACCATTGAGAGCATCCTGACCGGTTGCATCACTGCCTGTTATGGCAACTGCTCGGCATCTGACAGTAAGTACAGAGGGTAGTGCGTACAGACCAGTACATCACTGGGGCCAAGCTTCCCACCATCCATGACCTATACGCTAGGCGGTGTCAGAGGAAAGCCCAAATAATTGTCAAAAACTGTCCTCTCAGCTACCGCTTGGCAAGCGGTACCGGAGCGCCAACACGAGGACCAAAAGTCTCCTTAACAGCTTCTACCCCCAAGCCATAAGACTGCTGAACAATTAATCAAATGGATACCCGGAATATTTACATTGACACCCCCCATTCACTTTTTACACTGCTGCTACTTGCTGTTTATTATCTATGCATTGTCACATTACCCCTACCTACATGTACAAATGACGTCAATGAACCTGTACCCCCCCACACTGACTCGGTACCAGTACCCCCTTATTTGGTAAAAATTTTCTTAACTCTTTCTTGAACTGCATTGTTGGTTAAGGGCTTCGTGGCAAGGTTGTATTCGGCACATGTGACAAATAACGTTTGATTTGATTTGATAACTCTGGTTCGTAGGCATGTGATTACTGCATACAATAGCTGTAGGATTAGCAGAGGAATTCAAGGCAGTTACAAATACATACATTCGGTTACGTACATTGTGTCTTCCAATGCCCCTGGTATGATGTACATTTGCTGAAGCATTATGACAACTCAGTGACACAATGGTAGGGATTAACTGAGCTGGGTTTGAGTCATTGATAAGTCATTGTTCAACACAGCCTTATTATGCTGCTTAAGGATCCAGGAACCCAGATGATTTGGGTGGATCCCATCGTCCTTATAAAACAAGCTTTGTTTCCAGAAGGTATCAAAATTGTCAATAAATGTCGCACCCACAGAGCTGCAATTGTCTCATAGCCAGTTATGGAAAGCTAAAAATGCCATGAATAAGGGAGGGCACAGGGCCAGATATTATGGTGCGTTTTTTGGTGTCAAGCCGAGACCCAATCAGTTCTTTAAAATCCATCTTCAGCTGTTCTGAGCTGCCCTCCATAATGTCATTGAATCACACAATATGATAGACTCAATTTCCTGATGCAGGTTTAAAATGTTGGGGAGCAGGTTATTGATGTCCTGATGCAGGTTTATAATGTTGGGGAGCAGCTTATTGATGTCCAGATGCAGGTTTATAATGTTGGGGAGCAGCTTATTGATGTCCTGATACAGGTTTATAATGTTGGGGAGCAGGTTATTGATGTCCTGATACAGGTTTATGTTGTTGGGGAGCAGCTTATTGATGTCCTGATGCAGGTTTATAATGTTGGGGAGCAGCTTATTGATGTCCTGATACAGGTTTATAATGTTGGGGAGCAGCTTATTGATGTCCTGATACAGGTTTAAAATGTTGGGGAGCAGCTTATTGATGTCCTGATACAGGTTTAAAATGTTGGGGAGCAGCTTATTGATGTCCTGATACAGGTTTATAATGTTGGGGAGCAGCTTATTGATGTCCTGATACAGGTTTATAATGTTTGGGAGCAGCTTATTGATGTCCTGATACAGGTTTAAAATGTTGGGGAGCAGCTTATTGATGTCCTGATTCAGGTTCATAATGTTTGGGAGCAGCTTATTGATGTCCTGATACAGGTTTATAATGTTTGGGAGCAGGTTATTGATGTCCTGATACAGGTTTATAATGTTGGGGAGCAGCTTATTGATGTCCTGATACAGGTTTATAATGTTTGGGAGCAGCTTATTGATGTCCTGATACAGGTTTATAATGTTGGGGAGCAGCTTATTGATGTCCTGATACAGGTTTATAATGTTGGGGAGCAGGTTATTGATGTCCTGATGCAGGTTTATAATGTTGGGGAGCAGCTTATTGATGTCCTGATACAGGTTTATAATGTTTGGGAGCAGCTTATTGATGTTCTGATGCAGGTTTATAATGTTGAGGAGCAGCTTATTGATGTCCTGATACAGGTTTATAATGTTGGGGAGCAGCTTATTGATGTCCTGATACAGGTTTATAATGTTGGGGAGCAGCTTATTGATGTCCTGATGCAGGTTTATAATGTTGAGGAGCAGCTTATTGATGTCCTGATACAGGTTTAAAATGTTGGGGAGCAGCTTATTGATGTCCTGATACAGGTTTATAATGTTTGGGAGCAGCTTATTGATGTCCTGATGCAGGTTTATAATGTTGGGGAGCAGCTTATTGATGTCCTGATACAGGTTTATAATGTTGGGGAGCAGCTTATTGATGTCCTGATGCAGGTTTATAATGTTTGGAAGCAGCTTATTGATGTCCTGATACAGGTTTAAAATGTTGGGGAGCAGCTTATTGATGTCCTGATACAGGTTTATAATGTTGGGGAGCAGCTTATTGATGTCCTGATGATGGTTTATAATGTTATGGAGCAGCTTATTGATGTCCTGATACAGGTTTATAATGTTGGGGAGCAGCTTATTGATGTCCTGATGCAGGTTTATAATTTTTGGGAGCAGCTTATTGATGTCCTGATGCAGGTTTATAATGTTGGGGAGCAGCTTATTGATGTCCTGATGCAGGTTTATAATGTTGGGGAGCAGCTTATTGATGTCCTGATACAGGTTTAAAATGTTGGGGAGCAGCTTATTGATGTCCTGATACAGGTTTATAATGTTGGGGAGCAGCTTATTGATGTCCTGATACAGGTTTATAATGTTGGGGAGCAGCTTATTGATGTCCTGATACAGGTTTATAATGTTGGGGAGCAGCTTATTGATGTCCTGATACAGGTTTATAATGTTGGGGAGCAGCTTATTGATGTCCTGATGCAGGTTTATAATGTTGGGGAGCAGCTTATTGATGTCCTGATACAGGTTTATAATGTTGGGGAGCAGCTTATTGATGTCCTGATGCAGGTTTATAATGTTGGGGAGCAGCTTATTGATGTCCTGATGCAGGTTTATAATTTTTGGGAGCAGCTTATTGATGTCCTGATGCAGGTTTATAATGTTGGGGAGCAGCTTATTGATGTCCTGATGCAGGTTTATAATGTTGGGGAGCAGCTTATTGATGTCCTGATACAGGTTTATAATGTTGGGGAGCAGCTTATTGATGTCCTGATGCAGGTTTATAATGTTGGGGAGCAGCTTATTGATGTCCTGATACAGGTTTAAAATGTTGGGGAGCAGCTTATTGATGTCCTGATACAGGTTTATAATGTTGGGGAGCAGCTTATTGATGTCCTGATACAGGTTTATAATGTTGGGGAGCAGCTTATTGATGTCCTGATACAGGTTTATAATGTTGGGGAGCAGCTTATTGATGTCCTGATGCAGGTTTATAATGTTGGGGAGCAGCTTATTGATGTCCTGATGCAGGTTTATAATGTTGGGGAGCAGCTTATTGATGTCCTGATGCAGGTTTATAATGTTTGGGAGCAGCTTATTGATGTCCTGATACAGGTTTATAATGTTTGGGAGCAGCTTATTGATGTCCTGATACAGGTTTATAATGTTGGGGAGCAGCTTATTGATGTCCTGATACAGGTTTATAATGTTGGGGAGCAGGTTATTGATGTCCTGATACAGGTTTATAATGTTGGGGAGCAGCTTATTGATGTCCTGATGCAGGTTTATAATGTTTGGGAGCAGCTTATTGATGTCCTGATGCAGGTTTATAATGTTGGGGAGCAGCTTATTGATGTCCTGATGCAGGTTTATAATGTTGGGGAGCAGCTTATTGATGTCCTGATGCAGGTTTATAATGTTGGGGAGCAGGTTATTGATGTCCTGATACAGGTTTATAATGTTTGGGAGCAGCTTATTGATGTCCTGATACAGGTTTATAATGTTGGGGAGCAGCTTATTGATGTCCTGATACAGGTTTATAATGTTGGGGAGCAGGTTATTGATGTCCTGATACAGGTTTATAATGTTTGGGAGCAGCTTATTGATGTCCTGATACAGGTTTATAATGTTGGGGAGCAGCTTATTGATGTCCTGATACAGGTTTATAATGTTGGGGAGCAGCTTATTGATGTCCTGATGCAGGTTTATAATGTTGGGGAGCAGCTTATTGATGTCCTGATGCAGGTTTATAATGTTGGGGAGCAGCTTATTGATGTCCTGATGCAGGTTTATAATGTTGGGGAGCAGCTTATTGATGTCCTGATGCAGGTTTATAATGTTGGGGAGCAGCTTATTGATGTCCTGATACAGGTTTATAATGTTGGGGAGCAGCTTATTGATGTCCTGATGCAGGTTTATAATGTTGGGGAGCAGCTTATTGATTTCCTGATGCAGGTTTATAATGTTGGGGAGCAGCTTATTGATGTCCTGATGCAGGTTTATAATGTTTGGGAGCAGGTTATTGATGTCCTGATACAGGTTTATAATGTTGGGGAGCAGGTTATTGATGTCCTGATACAGGTTTATAATGTTTGGGAGCAGCTTATTGATGTCCTGATGCTGGTTTATAATGTTTGGGAGCAGCTTATTGATGTCCTGATACAGGTTTATAATGTTATGGAGCAGCTTATTGATGTCCTGATACAGGTTTATAATGTTGGGGAGCAGCTTATTGATGTCCTATACTCGTGCTCCTGGAGAGCACAGTGTTTTTGCTTTGAACCTTTCACGGGCCCACGAGAAGCAGGACAGCATATGACCACTGCTCCCGGCGATAGGTCCAGAACTCCGACATCGACACCAGGCCCCATCAGATCCAGAGAGTTATTGTGTATATTACATTTGTTTTGTTTGATGACATTATTATTTCATTCCAAGTCAACATTTCATCTCTATACAACTGCTGCCTATGCTGTCTGACAAAATCACTATTTTGTAGTTCTTCAAAGTAAATAAGGCACACTTTTATGACTGCTGAATACCAACTTAGATAATGTTTTTTGATGATTGAGTTGGAGACGTGCATGGCCACGCAGTCATGGGTGAACAGGGAGTACAGTAAGAGGCTGAGAATGCACCCCTGTGGGGCCCCCATTTTGAGAATCAGCATGGCGGAGGTGTTGTTGCTGCCTACCTTCACCACCTGGGCCCGTCGGGAAGTCTAGGACCCAACTGCACAGGGCAGCGTTCAGACCCAGGGACCTGAGCTTAGTGATTAGCTTGGAGGACACTATGGTGTTGAAGGCTGAGCTGTAGTCGATGAACAACAATCTTACATAGTTATTTCTCTTGTCCAGGTGGGGTATGCAGTGTGCAGTGCATTGGCGATTGTGTCGTCCGTGGATCTGTTGGGGTGGTATGCAAATTGTAGTGTTCTTAACTACGTTGTTAAAGCATTTCATGATGACAGAAGTCAGTGCTACGGGGCGATAGTCATTTAGTTCAGTTATCTTCACTTTCTTGGGTACAGGAACAATGGTGGACATCTTGTGGACATCTTGAAGCGTGTGGGGACAACAGACTGGGATAGGGAGATATTGAATATGTCTGTAAACACTGCAGCCAGCTGGTCTGTAAAAGCTCTGAGGACGTAGCTTGGGATGCCATCTGGGCTGGTAGCCTTGCGAGGGTTAACACCATTAAATGTCTTATCCACCTCGGCCACGGAGAATGAGAGCGGTGGGGCCCACGTTGGTGGTCTGTGTTTTTTCCTCGAAGCGGGTGTTTACCTTGTCCTGGAGCGAGCCATCAGTGTCCGCGACGTGGATGGGGTTCCCTTTATAATTGTGATTATCTGGAGTCCCTGCCACATGCATCTCGTATCCGAGCCATTGAATTGTGAGTCCACTTTGTCCTTGTATTGTTGTTTTGCTTCTTTGATTGCCTTACGGAGGTCATAGCTGGACTGTTCCCAGTCACCTCGCTATTGTTAAATGTGGTAATTTGCACTTTTAGTTTTATGTGGATGCTGCCATCTTTCCATGGTTTTTGGTTTGGAGAAGTTCTAATTGTCACAGTGGGAACTACATCCTCTATGCACTTCCTGATGAACCCAGTCACGAGTCAGTATATACATCTATTTCTCCTGTACTTTACCACAATCACACCATGAGTTGTTAATCATGAAACATACTGCTCCACCTTTATTTTTCCCAGAGAGTTATTTCTTCCTGTCCGTGTGATGGACAGAGAACCCCACTGGCTGAATTGACGTTGACAATATATCTGAAGAGAGCCGTGAATCCGTAAAAAAATTGATGTTACAGTCCCTGAGCTTGTCTACTTAATTGTCCAAGGGACTAAACGTTAGCGAGTAATATTCTCGGAAGCGGTGGATGGTATGCACGCTGCCTGAGTCTGACGAGGGCCTCACTTCTACTTCCTCTTCTCTTGCATCTGCATTTCTTTATATATGTAATAAATAATACAACAAAACATATATCCTGTATCTACTGTGAAGTTGGCTAGGAGCTAGAAACAGGGCAAACATGTCTACGTCATCTTGTCTACCGTGTCTGTCTACGTCATCTTGTCTACCGTGTCTGTCTGCGTCATCTTGTCTACCGTGTCTGTCTGCGTCATCTTGTCTACCGTGTCTGTCTGCGTCATCTTGTCTACCGTGTCTGTCTACGTCATCTTGTCTACCGTGTCTGTCTGCGTCATCTTGTCTACCGTGTCTGTCTACGTCATCTTGTCTACCGTGTCTGTCTGCGTCATCTTGTCTACCGTGTCTGTCTACGTCATCTTGTCTACCGTGTCTGTCTGCGTCATCTTGTCAACCGTGTCTGTCTGCGTCATCTTGTCTACCGTGTCTCTGCGTCATCTTGTCAACCGTGTCTGTCTGCGTCATCTTGTCAACCGTGTCTGTCTGCATCATCTTGTCTGTCGGTTTTGGGCTGCAGGCTGC